>NC_071287.1:9740902-9750201 GCF_943735745.2 Anopheles bellator | reverse complement strand
AGTCACGTGGACTGCGTGACTAAAGAGATAGCACGCGACTTCGTGGAAGATGATACAACGCATGGTTAAAGTATTTTTCGATACTAGTCGCTGGTGTTAGTCTTCTCTCAGGTGTTAGGTTTTATGTATTGATTTTATGTCTATTTTAGTTAAACTTAGTCAAAGGATAGCTTAAATAGCTCTAGAGACTAGTCCCGGTCGGAATGTTTGTATGTAGTAACAATAGTCAATTGCACCAAGTACCTTCTTTTTCTAAAACTCTCCGATCTAGTTTTTAAAGAATATTTATACTCAAGTTATAGTGAAAATTTTCTTTAAATTATTTTTTAATCACAGAAATAAAAGAAACAATTTTAAAGTGTTTATGCTACGATTTGATACGGTGCCATTTGATCAAATATTTCCAACTTGTACATATGATTTTGCACTTAACTAACCGACCGTGAGGGAGCTTAGTTTTAGCCAGGTGGCTTTCGAAAACAACAGCAAACATTCAATTTTAGCACAGTTATTGATAAAATCAGAATGCATGATTAACAATAAAAATTAAATTAAATGAAACAATAAAAATGTCTTGCAAAATGAGTGTAACCGAAATGGACAGAACTTTTGCGACAGACCTTGGCGGTAGAGTGTTACACGGACGTTCGGAACGGGTGCGAATGCTTCGTTGCTCTAAATGGTTGGTGTGTATCGGAAGTACTGGTGAAGTACCACACCGCAATCGGTCAGGGAACAGTGTGAACGTTTTCGTTCGCTTAGCTATGTAGCGGTAACGATAACCGTCTGATCCTCGTGTGCAGTTTGGATCAATCTTGGCACCTGTGGGCCCGGGTTTGTAATATTCACGTTCTCTAACGAAGATATCGCCTCAGCCAATCAGCACTACAGCTACCATCACCGGGCCAACGACAAGAATTCGCGTGCGTGAGATATCGAATCAAGCGGACGGAATAACGAACAGTGAATAGCAAACAGGGAGGCATGGGGCGGCGGTCGCTAGTAGGCATGGTGTTGACTTGGGCTGCAAAATGGATAGCATGTCACTCGGTTACTGGCCAGCGTGGGGAAATCATACATCCATATGCATGCCTATATCACCTATAACTATCGAGTCCCATTAGGCATACCGCCATACTACCGGCAGTGCAGCGCCGCGGCCCAGTTGGCGGCGAAGTAATCCAAATTCGATTGGTACCGAAACTTACACGTAACACACACACCGGCATGTTCCATGCCATCCGGGCAAGTCAGCATGACTAGAGCAGGGGCTGCTAGGCTAATGAAACCAATCGCTTTCCAGCCAGGCCTCGGGACCGTTTCACAACACGCCAATAAAATTACCACTGCCGCTGCTCCGCTTGCGCCAGCCGGGCCAGGGCTGCTTTTCCAGCGCGCATTCCGTTCACACGCCCACGCCGCTGGTGTGTCACTAGGCATGACAGTGGCAGGTTTAGCGGGCCAGCATTTTGGCCGTTCTGAGGGTCCGCCGGGTCCACCGGTCTAGGAATGCCCCGCACTAGCTATGGCCGGCCTCTGGTGCACTGTCATTTCATTCATAACCTCGTTCTACCGGCCCTGTTACTTCCTTGCATATGCAGGCGCGCTCTAGCGCGCTGCATTGCATTTTTTGGCACGGAGCTGAAGGTGAGCGAGCAAGCGAGCAGGAAAGATATACAGCGCCCACGAAAGAGCGAAAGAGACAGGGAGAGGGAAAGGAGAACGGTTTCCGATGTCCTCACCCGCCACGTCCTTGCGCGACTATAAAGCTCTCACCGCCACCCTCATCCACAACGGTGCACAGGCCAACGAGTATGGTGCGAGCGATAATTAGGTTCAATAGACAAAAATAATTGCTGCCACTAGTTCTCCGGTGGAACGGAACGAAACCCAAAGCGAAGGCACACCACTAGCGGAGAGCTAGTGGGAGTGGGAACGCCCCCGGGTGGGGAAAGTGGGCTTGGGGCAATGATTGGCAACACACACAGAGAAGATAAACTTTTCCTAATTTTCGTTGCCTCAACCCAAGCGGAAAACTCTCCGGCTGCGCAAGCATGCTCCGCCAAAACGCCCTCCACACACACCCAGACACCTTTCGTACACCTAATTTATCGCAACAGTCTGCTACGGCCCGGCCCCACGCACCTCTTTTGCGATCTAGTTTGCGTGGTGCCCTTCGTGAAATCGTTTTTAATTTTGTGGTTTGTACTCCTCCTAAAGCCGCGACCGGCCACTTTCGGAACGAACGACGCCCGGATCTCGGATTGCATACCCTCCGGTGTGGGATGAGCTAATGTAGGCCAAACTGCTGGCTGCCAGGACACTTTCCATTCTATTGAATTCTTTGGAATGGAATTACGCTTGGTCTGCTCTGGCGGTGCCAGGGGGGCGGAAGCGAGCCAGGGGGACGATAGAACCTGGTCACGGAAAAGTCTTCTGATACGTTCTGATCCACTAGCTGATCAATCGTCTAACGTTCCTAACGGAGCCCGATGTGGGCGTCGAAGTAACGTATAGCGATCGAGACCTGAGGTGGTACCTGAGTCCATCATCCCTGAGGAATTAAACTGGACCGGACTTGAAGTGTGGAAATCAGACGATCCAATGGATCACAGTTTGCTCTGCAGCTCTGTAACCTTCACCAGTTACCAACCGTTCGGAGGGGGAGGCTGATGAGGACCCGCACGCCGCTGCTCTGACAGCCGTCCTTCCTGTCGCTCTGACAAGTCAATCAGTGCAGATGATTGAATAGGCAAATACTGGGTTGTTCAATAAGTTTTGCGCTCCAGTAACAGAGGGCTGCGCTAGCCTACTAACTTGAATTTATTTCGTCATGTTGGTACACTCTTCACATGAACGTATGCTAAGTTTCATTTCAATTTGTCGCTTCATTCTATGTCTACAAGCCATTTTTTTTTACTTGAATCTTTATTAGACGTAAAAGCTTGATTACATAAGAGTACAGAGATATTCCGCATTGGGATTGCAGCTATTCTAAGGTGGAATGATTAGAATATAATGGAAATGAAAATGTTTCGATTTAAATCATTTTACTCCAGTGTAAATTAAGGATCATTTGGGAATTTTATTCAGTCTTATTTCTATTAACTAGAAGTTAGCTTTGGAGCATTGCGACCACCGAGATTGCAAGACATTTAGTGGTGATTGAAGTTTTGTTTTTGGAAGGCTTAAAAGCAAAGGAAATTTATGAACACATGTTGGAAGTATATGAGGACTCTTCGCCTTCACCTAATATAGTAAAAAGATTGGTTGCTGATTTTTAACACATGAAATCGTAGTAACAAATTCAGGATATAGAGTATTGGAAAATTTGTCAAGCGACTGAAAGCGAGTTAGTAGATTCATTCGAATTGTTGGAGCATCCACCTCAGTTCACTCGATTCGGCTCCTAGCGGCTTCCATCTGTGTTTCCAGACCTAACCAAAATGGCATGCGCGGAAAGCGTTTTTCATCGAATGCTAACAGGGTCTGCTAACAGGAAGCGGTACTATGCAGTCCGTTCCAGATTCTCACTTCATGGGGGGATGGTATTCATCAGTTGGAATCTCGTCGGAACAAGTGGAACTGCGATGTTCCGGGACACTAACACTTTGCAACAAAATTGGGCTTATCGAACCGCCAAACTAATTGAACGGCCTGGAACAACCTGGAGCACGATCGCAGCACGATCCCCAGCCTAGCTTCCGCTCCGCGCCAGCTCAGCCAGCGACTAAACAAATGATCCGTAACGACGTCCGCGATGCCGTTGCTGCGTGTGAGCGCTAATCTGTGCGAATGACGGTGCTCGGTGCTCGGGGGTTGTAATCATGGACCAAGAACCGCAACCCTAGTCTGCATGGCCAGGCCCAATATGGTCGCCTAGAAACGCTCGCTCAGCTCAGCCCTTCCCTCCACCGGGGGCAGCCTCACTTCCGCAACATGTGAGAGACACGGCACCACGGCCCCGCCGTGGTCCAGGCGCACCTGGTGTCCCGGGGCTTGCGGTTCCGCTCACCTGTTGGGTGAGCCGCGCTGGACTGGTTATTATGATTGATCGACGCCGCCGATGTTGACGCGCGGCGCTACCCCTGGGCCGCCCAGGGCCCAGAGATACCTCCAGTGGGTGGGCCCCTTCGGCCCAGAATATGGACTACTTTCGAAACCGACGCTGCCGGCTGGCGCTCGCTGTACAATGTTGTCGTCGCCGTTGTTGTCAGCCGCCGCGGTACTGTGGGCCCGGGGCGGGGCAGTGAGCGATTCGGAGTGGAATTAATGAATGATGTGGCCGCGGCTGCTGCGTGTCCTCTGCGTGCTCTGGATCCCGCGTGGATCCTGCGTGGTGCTCCCCGCAGGTGAGCACGGATGAAGCAGGAAGTCGAGCGTCGAGAATGCAATCGAGCACTGGCGGCTGATCGAAGCCAAGATAAGCCGGCCCACCCCGCCGACCCCGTGCTGGGTCCAGCCCATGAGCCCATGCGGTTCTCTACACCGCTCACCCACTCGCCGCCCGGGAAGTGCAGGTGGGCACATTCCACTCTCGCGCGCGCGCGAAGCCAAATTACGCCACAGGCGAAGGCTGCGTGCGCTGAGGGACTCGGCGCGGTTGGGTGGGTGCTGCGGCTGCTGCGCCCCCCAATGAGCCGCCCAAGTGAGTGGAGAATTTATGGATCCCAATCGCTGGGCCTTCTGGGGCCGGTGGCGGCGGCAACGGCGGCGCGGAGCCCCACGCGCGCGCTCATCAGCATCGTTCTGCGCTCGTTCGCTCACTTGGTGGTTGGAATGCTCGGGAATCTGTCCCCTCTTACTGGTAGGTGTTGTAGGTGGTGGTGGTGGTGGTGTCTATTCGCTATGGCTACGCCGCGTAAGTCTGTGGCACGCCAATTAAGACCTAAGAGTTTGCTGCGCAGCATTTCTGCCGTGCACCTTTCGTTTCGGACCGTCCGCGCCCAACAAAAGGAAGCGATTGGGTGGCTGCGATCGCCCCCCCCACGAGGTGGGGGTGGTGCCGGTTCCTGGGCGGCACCGAGGAATGTTACAAAAATTCAGAGCACACTGATCACGCTTATTTTTCGCACACTACTTGGCTGCTGGTGGCTTCGACGGGATCTGGCGGCGCCAGATCTTGGCGCCATGTCGTGGGGCGCCATGCCATAGTTCGAGTGAGAGAGAGAGAGATACTGCTCTACCCCTTTACCAGATCTTAAAAATCCATTTCCGCTTCACCGAGGATTGGCCATGAAACGACTTTTTTTGTCCTGTTTCCTGGCAGTAGGAACAACATCCCTAAAGAGAGCCGAGAGCCTAAAGAGTCTACTAGACACACCACGCCCTAGAAGTTGGCTTTTGACAGGCATTTTTCACAGATTTCAGAACCGGTGGAGAACTCACGCAGGCCTTCCGCGTATACGAGGAAGGCGATTGCGGACCACTTCTTGCTTCGAGTGACAGTTGCATCAGCCGCGCTGGTGCGTTGTAATTGGCACGATATTGGGCGCGATTGCGATCGACATCGATTGGTCTCCCCATTAAGTAATCACTGCTACTGCTCTAGCTTCGAGAGCCGCGAAAGAGCTGAAAGCGCTGAAGTGGCTGCTATCGGAGTTGGTTTTAAATCAATTTGCTTCGATCAAAAGACCTGCAATATACTAGTGTTGCCGTACGTCTAGTACTAATACTAATTAAAACTTAGTACCGAAGTACTTTATCGAAACAGAAGCTGATAGTAGTCCGTAGTCTAATCGATCGTGCGCTACTCTAATGGATTACGTCAAATGTTTGCTTTTCCTCAACTATTGTTCACTTGTTAAACTGTTCGCTTTTTCAAGTCCTTAAACGGCTCACATGGCCCGGGGGGTCCAAGTATATCAACAGCATTATTATCGTCATTCATTTATTGGCTAATTCTATTATATTTTCATATAAAGGGTGTCTCGGCCCAAAATTGGTCAACTTCAACTTGACGCATAATTTTTCATAGTGTATCAAAATGTCTTGTACACCTCTCATGTTAAAGATGTTTTTGCGTAGTATCATACATATTATTCGATTTTGTTATTGGCCCTTAATTTGTGGAAATAGCGTCGAAAGAAGAGGAGCATCGTCTCAAAATTTTGCACCGTCAGCGCGAAAATCTGAATTACTCGCGCGCCAAATTAGCGAACGTGGCCAAATGGTCACCAATGTATTAAAAGTATTCGGAGAACGTTTGACGACAGTAAGAAAGACTGGATCAGGTGGATGTCGGCACCCAGAGTCCACAAAAACGACGCAACGAGTGATCGATTGTATCAAGCGGAACCCCAAGATCTCCATCCGAGGTCCGTCGCAAACAGGCTGGAAGCAACGAGGTGGTCTGGCGATCTATTACAAAGAAGTGATTCCAAATCCTTGACGACAAACAAAACTTGTCAGCCAAAAAAACGATAGCAGAAACTGTGCACGGAGATGTTGACTAAATTTGATTGCGTAGCACAGGGGATGATGAAACCTACGTCAAGGCAGACTCTAAACAGCTTTCTGAACAGGAGTACTATACGGCAACTGGAAGAGCAAAGTTGGGAGAGATTTACAAGAACATAAAGCTGTCGAAATTCGCAAAGAAATATCTCGTAAGGCAGGCTATCTGTTCGTATGGTATAAAAAGTGGCATTTACATCGCGGTCGGGACCATCGATCAGGAAACTTATGTCCGAGAGTGCCTAAGTAAACGTATTTTACCTTTCCTAAAAGAATACAAAGATTCTTTTCGTTTTTGGATGGATTTAACATCTTGTAATTATGGAAGAAAAGGCCATGCAGGGGTATGCCGCAAAAACACGTCCCAAAGACATAAACCCTCCCAACACGCCAAAGGCTCGCCCAATGGAAAAATATTGGACCATCGTCAACCGGGACCTCCAGAAGACTCTTAAAACAGTTGTCAGTGAGATGGAATTAAAAAAACTGGCCGTCTGCAGTAAAGAAAGCGACCAAGAAAACGGTGCAAAATTTGATGAAGGAAGTAAAACGAAAGGTCCGGCAATTCGCATTCCTTAAGATGGAGGATTGAATGGTATTTTTTACATATTCTGTATCAAATGGGAAAGCTCAAAGAAACATGATTGATTTAAAAAAAAATTTTGACCAATTTTGGACTGAGACATCCTTTATCGCATCGTACACCCGAACATGCTGTTGCGTGAGACTCGTGAAATTGTGGATTCGGGATGTTAGGTTGCGTATCCTTCGTGAAATCCTTCAGTCCTTCAGCTGAAAACGAAGAGACCTATTACCTCTTTCTAGGTACATACACTGTTGGCCATTAAAAAAGGTAATTGTGTAATGCTAGTACAACTTGAACTGTACTTAAGCCACTACTTAACCAATGATCACCATACTGATACTGATGCTGATACCATACTGATGTTGGTGATATTTTACTTAAAAGTGACCGGAGTGTTACCGCCTATTTTAGGTACTTTGTTGTATACGCTGCTTTTTCAGCCGACTTCTTGAAAGGAATTCTTTTATTTGATTTTGCTGCAATCAATTTTCAATTGTGAATCTTTTTATTCAGTAGAAATGTTTCAATTTACCACACAAACGCTGATTCGATGTAAACTTGACTTCACTCAAATTGACCTAAAATAAATTCGTTTAAGTTTAAATAAATACAATTTAAGGCAGAATATACTTAGGTATAGAAGTAGTTTGTTTAGTATATAAAAGAGACGAATCTAGGCTATTGCAGCTCAAAGTCTCTATAATACATAAAACAAACAAAGAATTGTGAATAAAAAAAAAATCGTTGTTTCCTGGTGGCACATCCAGAATGGGCAGAAGCACTCATTGCAATCCCTGAGTAACGAAAGATTGTGAAGAACCTGCGCAATGAAGGCGCGACATACAAAGGCATCGGCAAGTACTTACTAGGGAGATCAGTAAATTTTGTGAGAAATGCTTGGTGTGGAAAAAAACAAAGGAAACGAGAGATAAACGAAGAAAAACCTAGCCAACGACAGATCATCGCCGTACCAGTTTTGTCCAAAGCGGATCCATTTGGTTCGTTCAGGACGATTTGCTCAATAATAAATAACATTATTAGCCTAAAAACTGTCCATAGGCCATAGTCCATAGGTTACAAGAAGCCAATTTACCTGGGCGAATTGCTCGAAAAGTGCCACTATTGAGCAAAATTTGCTGTTAAATATCGTTCTTGGGAAGGTACCGAACTGGGAAGGTTTGGGCTCTCAGTGGAATGTTCGATCACCTGCTGGCAAATAAGTGCATCCCAGGTTTACAAAAAAAAACTGTAAAACATGGAGGTGGAATTGTCATGATTTGAGGATATTTTTCATGGTCTGGTATAGGTTCATTTCAGAATAAAGAACAACGTGAACGCTATACTTTGGTACTAAAAAAACCGTGTAAATTGATTACAATTTGCCATATACACAGATTTACCTATTTTATTGGCCGGGTACTCTTAACTGCTTTCTATTGTAATAACCGATTTCCTAGAATTTTTCACTTCGTTTAGATTATCTTTAGTTTAGTTTTTTTACTACTATCTTGTGCTATCATTGTAATACCTGTGTTTGGTTTAAAAAAATGATTATTGGTTTCGAAAAATGATCAAATAATGCAGCATAGATACTTTAACCTATTTTATTGACCAGCAGCTAGGGGTTTCAATATCCTGTGTCTAAGGTCTCGTTAACCTTTCGTTCCGCAATTGAAGTCCGATGTGCGCTTACTTAACCACCATGGAATGAAGGGTTTCTGAAATCCTAGTTGACGCTGAATAGAGACACTTGAGCTTGACCGCGAATTGTTGCTAGTAGACCTACGCCCTGTACTGACTGTGCCGATGCCACCGTAGCCACGCCGAACTCATGCTCTTCCTGGACTTCCCTGTGCGTCGTCGTCGACGTTCAAACCGTGGACCAAATTAGAGGGAGCACGCCAATAACGAAATGTGCGCCGGTTCTGAGAGGTGGTTCCGACAGCGGCCATCGGTGCGCGGCGGTGCGGTGAAGCAGCAGCAGTTGCCGAACTGCAACGGCCCCCTGGGGATTCATTGATGCGAAACCGAGCGCGTGTTGCACTTTGGCGCGGCTCATAATTCGATCGGTCGGTTGGTCTGTTTGGTCTGTCGTTTCTTTTTTGCTGCTGTGAAGAGGAAATGGTACGGCGGCGGCGGCTACAGCGCCGCGTAATCGGAATGGAAAGCGAATCTGACGGCGGGTTCCATGAAACAGATTGGTGAGACTGGAACGACTGGATGGTTAGGTAAGCGGTGGCGGGGGCGGGGGGGGGGG
>NC_071287.1:9739996-9740802 GCF_943735745.2 Anopheles bellator | reverse complement strand
CGAGTAGTTGGCGGCGTAGTCGCTGCGGCTGCGCAGGCCGCTTCCCCCCCCCCCCCCCCCCTCCTGGCCAACCGGTATCAGTTACGCACACCGGAGGTCCTCTTCGCCCTCGCCGCGCTGGTGATGGCGAGGTCAGCGTTAGGACCGAGGTGAGAGGCTTCCAGAACTTGTTTGCCACAACGATTAATTCCTCGCTTAAAGCCGCCTGCGCAGCCGCAGCTACTACGCCGCCAACTACTCGTCGGATGCTGGGAGGTGCTCCTCCATCGCTCGTCTCGCGCAGGTGGTGATGGGCCGCGCGGAAAAAAAACTAGATCCAACCCAGAGCACACGCGCTGATGATGATGGAATGGCGCCGAATGGCAGTTTCGTCCTTCGTGCTGTCGTCCAGGAAGTCCGCCCGACCCGCAAGAACAACATTCACGCCCGATGTATAGAGTGGCCCCGTCGTCGGAGTCGGAGATGGAATGTTATCTGTGCCCTCGGTGCTCGTGGTTGCGCCCGCGTCCGGGAGACGCGCGTATTAGAACCGTGAAAGCAAGTTCACCCGGTTCAGCGCTTCGGCCGGCCCGAAGTAGAGCGGCCCTAATTCCCCCCTCTTTGGGAGGAGGGGGGTGCTATGAATATTTCATACCGTTTTAATCGCCCGGCCACCCAGGGCCCGACATTCACTCTCGTCTTTTGGTCTGGCGGTCCTCCTCCCAATGGGCGCACGCAGGTGGCGGTGGCGTTGGCGTTGTCCGAGGCCCACTCTCCGAAGACAAAGACGCACCCAGGGATTCGAGAGGGGGGGGGGGGGGGGGGGG
>NC_071287.1:9698270-9739896 GCF_943735745.2 Anopheles bellator | reverse complement strand
TTGGGGATCGTGGCTGTAAACAACCTGGACCTGGAGCTCAACCTGGACCACCCTTTCGGGAATCACCGGGAGCCTCGAGAATCGCATTCAGCCGGAACCCACCGGTCGCTTCTCGGTTACGGTTGGAATGTGTGCCTTTCCGTTTTCGTTGCCGTTTTTGGGGAATTCTGGCCCAGCTGCAACAGCTGCCAACAGTTCTTCTTCTTGTGGTTGTGTTTCGACCAGAAATACCTGACAGAACCGTAGTGTTCGGATGTGCCCGGTGTGATTGGTTTGAGTCCGAGATAATGACAGCTCAGCTAATCGGCTCTTTACCGGAGACTCACCTGGTACGGATTGGAGAGGTCGACGGTCCGGGACCGGTGCGTGTGCACCGCGCGCGTGTATTTCCGCTTTGGCCACGGCTCGACGCCCGATTTCAGGGCCTTTAGGGCCTGGCCTGCCCTGGGTAGATTCTGGTGTCGCCGTCGATTGGTACACCGTTCACCAGTGCTTTTCGCTTTCTTTCCCCACGCGCCACTTCCCTCTCACTCTCTCTCTCTCTCTCTCCCTCTCTTCGGCTGGCACCAAACAGTCAGTTCGATCAGATTAAGAGATGACGAGTAGTAGTGGTGGCGGTAGCGGTGGCGGCGGCGGCGGTGTGTGCGAGGTGATGATGTTTCCGTGTGTGTCGGCCAGTCCTAAAAGCGGGGCTTTGGGGTGTGTACCCCCCGCGCACGGGCACCGGGTGGGGCGGCGAAGAACATAGCGCACGTCATCGTCGGCCGGAGAGCGGCGGCCGCGGTTCGGCTCGGCTCGGCCCGGCTCGGCCCGCCCGGCCTATAAAACCCGGTCCCGGCACATTGTTCAGGCACAGTCCGCAAACAGTCCTAGAGTCCAACGCATCACTTGGCACTCCTAGGAGGTTTCAGCACTCGCAGAGCCCTTCCCCGACTCGAGATCTCGAGCAGCAGAGTCAACTGATCCGCCCCCGGGTTCCACCAGCAGATCCACCAGGCAGAGGCAGAGTGACTAGTGTGTCGGTGCAGTGCGTGGTGCGTGCAGTTCTAGCTGATCTAGTAGTGTGTGACGTAGACGACGAACCTCAGGATGAAGGCTTTCGTAAGTAATCGCAGTGCGTCGTCGTGTGTGCGTGTCCCGGTGAATCCCTAGGGCCCCGAAGCGTTCGGGGAGCAGCTGCTATCACAACCACACTATCAACCTACCAACCGGGATACACCTGCTGCTGTTCTTGACACTTTGGAGCTGCAATAGCCCAACATTCGTCTCTTTTTACATACTAATGCAACTGATGCTATCTGAATTTAAATTAATTCTCCTTCAAATCCTGTTGCCAGTTGTCTATCGGGGTTCCTGGCCTTTTCCGAAGACTTCCCCACTGGCAGCCCACAGTCTGGTGGTCTGAAGTACAAGAACCGCCGACTCAGGGAGGGAGTCGTCGACTATGGGTCGACCTGACACTATAGCTGCTCGCAACTCACCCCGGCCCCCTTTGTTCCCCATTCTTGCAGGTACTTGGAGCGTCGGTGCTGCTGCTGGCGGCAGTTTCCGTTTCCGCGTCGTACGGTGCGGTCGCACTGTCGTCGCAGTACCAGGCGCACGACGGGCACGGTGGCTACGCGTACGGCTACGCCGAGCCGAACTCGCAGAAGCACGAGCAGAAGGATGCGCACGGTGTGACGCACGGCGGCTACTCGTACGTGGACGCGCACGGCCACGTCCAGCACGTGCACTACACGGCCGATCCGATCCATGGCTTCCAGGTGTCGGGCACGAACCTGCCGAAGGGCCCGGCTCCGGCCCACGGCCACTACGCACCCGCCGCCGCCGCCCACTACTATCTCCACGCGCCGGTCGTGCTCGGCCACAACGGGGCGCCGATCGAGACACCGGAAGTGCAGGCGGCCAAGGCCGCCCATTTCGCCGCTCACCTGGAGGCTAAGGCTCGGCTCCACAAGCGCTCCCTGTACGCCGGAGCTCCCTTCTGGGCCAGCTATGGCCACGTGCCCGCCATCCACAACGGGGTCCCGATCGACACACCGGAAGTCCAGCACGCCAAGGCCGAGCATGCGGCCGCCCACGCGAAGGCCCTCGGCTACGGAGCCGCCAGCGGCCCCATCGCCGATACACCGGAAGTGGCCCACGCTAAGGCCGCTCACGCCGCCGCCCACGCCGCGGCCCGCGCCGGCCACCACCACGCGTACGCCGCCCCGCACCACGGCTACCCGCAGCACGTGCCGGTGATCAAGAACGGTGTCCCGGTCGAGACGCCCGAGGTCCAGCACGCCAAGGCCGCCCACGCCGCCGCCCACGCCAAGGCCCAGGGATACGCGCCGGCGCACGCCCACGCCGCCTACTACCCGCAGCACATCCCGGTCATCCACAACGGCGTGCCGGTCGAGACGCCCGAAGTGCAGCACGCCAAGAGTGCCCACTTTGCCGCGCTGGCCGAAGCCAGCGCCCGCAACTGGGCTTCCCCGGCGGCCGGCCACGAGGATGACGGTTCGTACGATGGCCGATGGGACAACCACTACTAGGCGCCACTCAGTCGCCGTCCCAGCAAAACCCACTGGCCAAACCAAACCGACGCAGCGAACCAACGAACCAACGAGAACTCCCAGAAGAACACACAGAGAATACTCCGCAGCCAAAAAGAAAAAGGGCCACGATCAATGCTCCTGATCCGGCGAGATTCCTCCAGTATTACTGCCGACTCCTTCGAACCCCCGCCCCCCACCGCACCACCAGCGCATACAGCTAGCCAATCCTCTGCCCCTGATCCTGTGTGCCGCCAGAAGACACCGACGAGAGAGACTTCTCGAGTGCGACTGTCAGACGGGGAGCCTGACTCCAGAGTGCTCCAGAGGGAGTAGCTGATCGCTCCCCGCTCGCCCCAATCCCCCCCCACACACCATCGCCCATCAACCACCATCCAAGGGGTACCATCCACTGCCGGTAAGCCGCCGATCAGCTTCATCAGTGTGGACGACGTGTGGACCCCAGCAGCGACCCGATCTCGTGACGTGAGCCGCAACTGACGGTTCCGTCCGCTGGGGGAGACGGTATGTCCCGGGCACCACCAGGTGACGACCATATAGAAAAAAGCAATATAAACAGACCAACCAACACCCAATACAGCGAAACTAAAGCGGAGAATGCTATATTGTACAGGGCGGTATGTATCTGAAAGCGGACATCTTAACGAGTTTGTTATCACTAAATAAAGAGAGAAAAATAGTTTTAAAAGGCTTTAACGTACTACAACCGGTGTCGCTCTGTGTCTTTGTTGGTCCGAAGAGGATGATGGTGACCGGCCCGGATCCGATCCGCCGGATGATACCACTCCCGACGATCGACGCAACGATCACCATCGGTGGGAACATGCGTGTACCACGTGGCGCGTGACGCCGTTACGTGTTTGTTGTTCGATTCACGCGCCCCTGCGACGGTAATTACAACTAGACCGAAACTCGTTGGACTCGACGCGCTTGCCCAATAGCCCGCTGCACCAGCTAATCGGCCGATTGGTGCGGTCGATTTCCGAGACCACGCGGTCCAGTTGATTAGTCAAGCAAAACCTATGTAGAACAGGGGCCACAGGTATTTGTGGGGCTTTTGACACACGGTAAGCGCATACCCCTGTTTGGTAATTTTTTAGGTAACTTTTAAGTCCAAAGTACCTACGGGTAACGACAGCGCAGCGCAGAGCCAGTCTAGCCAGTCCAGATGGTAAAGTTTCTACAAGGAAGGCGGGTTTGATGCAGTAAAGTTTACAAACGATTGTATGAGCGCCATCGCACCATGAGTCATGTTCAAAAGTCGGAGTCGAAGTTCTTTCGGATCAGGTTTTAGGAACCATGGCTTATTGTAACTCTGTTCCGATCCGGTTACAAGTCGACCACAGGCCCAGCAAACAGTCCAAATGATTTACATTACACACATTACGCCGCTTATGACCATTTGCTATTGTGCTGGTAGCTTTATAACTTCGTCGATGCATAGTGTTCCCGCAGATCCTGAAACAGGTGGCAGTTAGATGCAACCAAAATCGCTCAACCAATTTACGTCTAGATTACTTACATAGAAGAAATGTTGTCTCTTGCAAAAAGATTAATATCATCAGGTAAGGTATGCTAAGGAATGTGTAGTTTTGCCATAGGCTAGGCTCCAACCCCTTAATATTTGTTGGAATTGGATCTCTTGGTATTGTGGAACCCTTGAAGATATCTAGGAACACTTACATTAACAAATTTGCAGACGGTAGTTTTGGTAAACCTGTTTTACCAGCTTGGAATTTCGGCATACGGTGCACTATGGGGAAAAGGCTGTCCAAAAAGGCACTTTAAAAACTGAGGGTTTTAGTTATATTAGCCCAAAATACTAGTGTGTTCAACCACTCAGAAAATAGACCGAACGATAAACGAGCTCACAACAACAATTCAAAGCGCCCACAAAGCATCAATACCACTCATCACTCCTGGACAGTATAACATCAAACTCCCAGAAAATATAAAACAAATGATCAAAGTCAAAAACATGTTCAGAAGAATATGGCAACGAAACCGAAGAAACAAACTAGCAAACTCATGCTTCAGTTCACTGGAAAAAATGATCAAAGAAAAAACAAATATAATACGAAACGAAAACTGGGACAAAACACTATCCAACATCAACACCAAACATAACAACAACAAAACCCTATGGAAGATAGTCAAAAATTTAAAAAACCAAAAACAAACAATCCCGCCTTTAAAAGTGAACGGAAATCTCCTAATGAGCTCAGAAGAAAAATGTGAGGCTATAAGCTCCCACTTTGAACACTCTCATAAAATAACAGCGAATACAAAGAGCATCATGGAGAAAACAGTGAACGAAGCGGCCCAAAGTTCCGAAAATTCATACCAAGAAACACTTCCCCCAATCCTACTGATCAAACCAATCGAAATCAAAAGGATTATAAAACAACTAAAAACCAAAAAATCCACCGGTTTAGACAATATTAACAACAAAAGTATCAAAAATCTACCCAACAAAGCCATAATACAAATCACACATATTTTCAACGCCTGTCTAAACTTAGGGTACTTCCCAAACGCATGGAAACACGCAAAAATCGTTCCAATCCCTAAGCCAGGTAAAGACCACAGCCTCCCCGAAAACTATAGACCCATCAGCCTGCTCAGCTGCCTGGGAAAAATTCTGGAAAAAAGTATAGCAAACAGAATAGACAAACACACAAGCGATAACCACATAATCCAACCGTACCAATTCGGCTTCCAAAAATCATTGTCAACCACTCACCAACTCCACAGGTTGACAAACAATATACGGTCAAACAAAAATAACAAAAAATCTACCGGACTCGTCCTGCTGGACATCGAGAAAGCCTTCGACACTGTCTGGCAAGACGGGTTAATTTACAAACTGGTTACGCTAAAATACCCACAGAACATCGTTAAATTAGTAGAATCCTTCCTTAAAAATAGAAAAAACCAGGTTTTCATAGGAAACTCCTGCTCAAACATCTACACCCCAGATGCAGGGGTACCGCAGGGTAGTGTTCTCTCCCCACTACTTTTCAATATCTACATATCCGACATTTCAACACACAAAAAATGTTCACAATTTCTATATGCCGACGACTTAGCAATAAGCTCTTCAAGTACAATGCCCAAAACGATAGTCACCAATTTAAACAACAGCCTCCGGAAATATGAAAAATATTGTAAAACATGGAAAATCAAAATTAACGCCGACAAATCCGAGGCAATTTTCTTTACACGAAGAACTTGCTTGCGTCGCATTCCAACTGGCCACACAAAAATAAACAAAACAAACATCCCATGGAAAGAATCAGTCAAATACCTCGGATTTCACCTAAACAAGAAATTAACCTATAAAACACACTTCGAACACGTAATAGAAAAATGCGAGAAACACCTAAAAATACTCTACAGCCTAATAAATAGGAGAACAAAACAAAATAAGAAAAACAAACTGCTACTGTACAAATCAATAATCCGCCCCACCATCACTTATGCATCTCCCATATGGGCCACCAGCGCGAATACCTACAAACAAAGATTGCAAAGAATCCAAAACAAGTTCTTAAAAATTATACTAAATAAACCTCCATGGCATAGCACAGAAAAAATACATAAACTAGCAAAAATAGAAAAAATATCTCAACACACCCTAAAACTTAACAAAAAGTACTGGTCCGCTTGCTGTAGAAACCAAGAATTGAAATACCGTCTTCAGTGACACATGTAATTAGAAAGTAGTTTAAATAACGTTAAATGTAAATAGTTTAGTTAGTAGGGTAGGCTAAGTATGTAAGGTATAGGGAAAAAGTCTTAGACAGGTCCAATGGGCCCCTGTCAAAATTCAAGAAAAACACATCAAATACTAAGGTACACTAACGAACAACACCTGAAAAAGAATAGGTACAAAACATTCTCAAAAATAATGTGGAGAGGCTTTAGCCGAGCCCATTCGGAAATCAACTTCGATGTATTACGAAATCAATTCTCAATAAACGCAATTTTATTGAAAAAAAAAAAAACTAGTGTGTTCAATAAGTTTTGCGCTTCGATGCCACAGGGCGCAGCTGCGAGTCTAATTTTTTTTTTGGGATTCTACAAGCTATTTAGTATCGACATGGTATAGTTTTTTTACAGCTGTTATGACGTCATCATTTGATGATAAATTATTTTTTTTAATTGATGAACACGATTTTTTTTTTTTTGAAAACAAATGGATGTCCCCAGGGGCCAAATCTTCTGAATACGGCGGATACCCCAACAATTCGAACTTTAATTCATGAATTTTTGCCATTTTCAAAATGCTCTTGTGACACGTCACATTGCCCTGATGAAAGAGGATGATTTTCTTCGGCAAACCGGGACTTTTTTCACGAATTTTCACAGTAGGTCTTAAAGGTTACAAAAGCTTCCATTTGAAATTTATTGTTTTACCAGTTTGCAAGTAATCCGCTAACAAAATTTCATTCGCATCGAATTAAACTGATGCTAACATCTTTTTAGGTAATTTCCGTACGAACTCGTTTCGGAACCGATGAACAAAGTTTATCCTAACGAAAATGCTTTAAATGTTGTCAAGAAAGATGCATTTGAATGCGTTTTTTAGCGAATGCCGTACGCATTTTGCAAACAATTTTCTCGAACCCAAAAGTTCAGTCAAAATTTTGATTATACTGCTCAATGAGATGACTAGGCCTTATACTAAACCTCTTTAAGGGATTCGACGATAATTCCATTACAATATCCTGTATTGTTTTACGATTTCAGTTGTTGTGTCTGTTTTTTTACGTTTTTGACATAGATCGTCTTCAAGGCTAGTACGACCACGTTTAAACTCAGAAATCCCTCTTTTAACCACCAAATTAAAGGTGAAGAGTTCTGATACACTTTCAACATTCGTTTATAAATTTCCTTAGCATTTATACCTTCCAAAAATAAACATTAAGTCACTGCCCGATACTTGATTTATTCCATTGAAAAAAATGCTGTGACATGTCGATACATACTAAATGGCTTGTAAAAATAAAGTAAGTGACCGATTGAAATGAAACTTCACATACGTTATTATTATTATCACACATACAAATTATTAGACTCGTAGCAGCGCCCTCTGGTATCGAGGCGCACAACATATTGAACAGCTTAGTACAGTGGTCTCAAACTCATATTAGCATGTGGGCCGCAGTAGAAAGTAACAGCCAGTCAGCGGGCCGCAGTGGAAAGCAACAGCTAGTCCTCGGGCCGCACCATATAGAGAAATGCTTTTTTCATTAAATTTTACGCACTTTGATTTGGTTTGGATTTGAAATAAGTCGTATCGGTCACTTCTGTGCCGGCAGCTGAACCGACAAGAACATTTTCTTGTGATTTATTGCTGACTATCCTGACTGGTATAACGTAATTATATACTCCGCGGACGTGGTCGAGGGCCGAACAAAACAGTGTCGCGGGCCGCGTGTTTGAGACCACTGGTCTAGTAGATAAGTTAGCTATGACAAGACTTCATTAATTCCGAGAATTCATCTGTCAAATTCGAAGGAGTAATAAAAATGAATCTTTAAAAACAACTTTTATCAGCTACTTTCATGCGATCGTCAGATCATGCGATCGTCATCATGCGATCGTCATCAGATCGTCACAGTTTTGCAACGGCAATGTAGCTATATGATACATCATTCCAAAGATAATGAATCCTTATTTCATATGAAATGTTTATGTTTTGCATTGCTATTACAGTTTTATCGGGAATTAGTATAGAAAACTACGAAAAAATACAATTTGTCAACTTTGGTAATGCGGCAAAAAAATTTGTCAATACTCAAACTTCTGTCGCCTACACCAGTGATTGAAATAAAAATTAAAATAATTTTAAACCATTTCCAGTAAGCTTAACTGCTAATACCTGCCAATTCGTCCCCTAGGCTTATTTTAAGAAAATAAATTCATGGTGCATAAGGAGTTGCTTCTATGTTGTCTATGAAATGACCATACAAAACATATTGCATTTATGCCTTTTCTATTATTTAGATAATCTAAGTAAAATCTCTATCTTGTATTCGAACAACCGAATGTGCCCGAATTAGGTAATAAGTGTTGTCACCTGTCAATAATCTTGAAACCGGTTTTATCTCGCAGCCCTCTGCAATTTTGTAAGGTATTTGACCTCTTCATTGCTGGTTGAGGTTTCTGCAATGTTTGTTAAGTATTTCATATTCGATAACCTTCAAAAAATGGAGGGTTATCAAAGATTGACGAAATCGCGATGATCTTGTATTTAACCAAGTAGATAACATCGAATTAAGATGGGATGAAAAAATAGACTAATAAGTATTCTATCAAACGTTTAAACAATAGTCCATGGGTTGGATACTTCGGATGGTAATTATTTCTTTTTTTTTTTTGTTTCTACTTGTTTCACCTACAAACCTTTTTTCCACCTTTTTATGTTCACCTTTATTTGTTTCAAACTTCCCACAAACGCAATGGATAAAGCTGCTTGATCATTTCAAAACCTTGTTTACACTCACCTTGTGTACACATTGTGCATCAAAAAAATTTGGTGTAGTGCAGAAAAACCTTAAAATAACGAAACAAGCTTATTTATTATGTTTGAACGCATGTTGAAAAAAGTCCATAGATTCTTTTTAAATTTTATGTCCACCCTTTCCCTAACAAATTCCCCACTGTGCGGTGTTGCCGGTGAGAATCGGCGTGTGTATCGGCTAACCGGTAGCCGTGTGATGCGGGTTGCCTGCCAGTTAGGCGCACTCGGCGACGGTGACCGTCTGCACGGTAATCAAACCACACACCAGATTTAGCAGCGCCGGATGCCACAATCGAAAGCGCAATCTAACCACGCTTCCTTCTCCGGTGATTCCGGGTGGTGACAGATACACATGCAGTTGTTTGCTCAATAACGCAGCAGGGAGGGGACGGAGCATCTGCTCCGGCAGACTAAAGCGCCTCCACTTGACGGCACACCACCGGTCGCCACCACCAGCTGATTGTGTTCCAGTAATTAACGCCACGTAACACGGCAGCTGCTTCGGGATCGATTACACACCATTCGTCGGACGTGTGTAGCATCATCGCCTAGTCACCTTCAAGGGCCCCGCTGGTGCAGGTGCACTGCGGCGTAGGTGTGGTTACCGGGCCGTGTGGCCGCCATTCGCGTCAACCCATCACACCTTTTGACAACCGCAACCGAACTCGAGCACGCCACAAAATGCGTGCTCCAATCCGACGTCCCAATCAGTTGGCCAGGCATCGACCGTGGTCAGCATCTCCTACTTCCGCCTCGGGGGTGATTTTTTGTTGTAGTTGTAGTTATCAACCTTCAAAGTGCCGTAACGACGCAATAACTACATAACGTCTGCATGACAGATCATCAAAACAGTAAACACCCGGACCGGCTCGGACCGATTTGTTGTGCTCGGACCCGTTGCCGTTCTAAGTCCCGGCGATTGGAGGCAAACATCGTACGATGAACGGTGGATTTCCCACACAACGCTTGCAGCGATAGCGGCCGTGTATTCTTAATCGTAGCCCGATTCGATAAGGCTCGCCGGCGGCGTCTAGAACGCGGCGTCAAAAGCTAATTGTGGACGGTCGGTGGTGGCAAGAGGGGACTACTATCGGGTCAGGTTTGCGTTGACCTGACCGGAATCCGGTAGCACCGGCAGAGAAGCGATCACGCCACCGCACGCTCCAGCGCACTTTGTCCGGTGCGGTCCAGAAACTGAGCAAGAAGAAGGGACACACTACACACTACTCTATCTTTCTCTCTCTCTCTCTCCAGGTTGGTCATCTAGGTCACGGAGCACCTTCACGTTGTGGGATGCCCCCGCGTACCTTGTACTGTGGGCGCTGCTGGCGATCCCACAAGACAGGCCTCGACTGTGTTGCGGTGCTGACAGGATGCACATAGAACGTGCTATCGGCCTGATAGCTTATCAGGAGGTCGCCTCAGAACGGCCTACGGTTTGTTTTGGATGTCACTGGGCGCCCTCCCGAATGCCCGAAGATTACGCCGGTTACGCTCTCTCTCTCCCTCTCTCTCTCTCTCTCTCTCTCTCTCTCTCTCTCTCTCTCTCTCTCTTTCTCTCTTTCGAAGTTCCTAAAACCATTCCCGACGATTGCCCACCGACCGGTTGCAGCGCATCGCTAGAACGGGACAGTTATCAGCGGATAGTGCTGTGTGTTTTTTTTTCCTTTGGTCACCGGCTTTGATCGTGGACCGGCGCCATCTTGACGTCCAGAGTGCCGGCGGGATGCCGGATGTAGGCTCAGGTCAGACACAGCGTCAGACTGGACGGGGAGTGCGCCCGGACAGTCATTCCGGAGTCGGTTTAGCGCCGGAGCAGTCGCTTACGTGCGCTCCCCAAAACAGGGAAGTTCCCACAGTCCACAGTCCGTGCCACTGTCGTGTTTGTGAGTGCGCCGTTCAAGAACCTGCCCAATCAACCCCGTAAGATCCAGCATGCAGGCGAAGAAGCAACCCCTGCGGGATCACGGACTGGCCACCATCCTGTACACGTTCATCGGTAGGTCGGGGTTCATTCGGTGCCCGAGTCCGAGCCGAGCGGCTGATCTTCTCGGTCTCCACTTCCAGCGGCCCTCAGCTATGTGGCGTGCGGTGCGATGGTGGGCTGGAGCAGCGGAGCGCTGCACCGGGGCCGGTCGGGGCCGCAGCTGGACAACTGGACCATCTCGCTGATCGCGACGCCGGCCGCCGTGCTCGCGATCACCGCGTGCTTCGTCCACCGGTGGTACCTGTGGATCGGCACCAAGAGCTTCCTGCTGGCGGCGGCCCTGCTGTCGGTCGGTTCCGCCACCCTCGAGGCACTCGCCCCCTCCTTCGCGCCCTTCTGGTGCGCCAGCGTGTCCCGCGTCCTGGCCGGCATCGGGGCCGGCATCGCGTTCACGCTCGTGCCCTCGTACGTGGCCGAGCTCGGTGCGGCGACCGCGTGGCGCTCCCCGTGGCGTTCGCTCGTCGATGAACTAGTGACGGCCGCCTTTCCCCTCGGCATACTGCTCCGCTTCACCGTCGGTACGTAGGTAGAAGCAGTGGACTCCACTTTAAGCTCCACTCAACTCCACTCAACTCCAACTCCAGATCTGCTGCCGGTGCGGGCGGAGCTGAGCCCACTGCTGTGCGGTGCGTTCGGTGTGCTCACCTTCGTCGCCTGCCTGTTCCTGCCCGAGTCGGCCCAGTACCTGTGCGCGGCGGGGCGCCCGGGCCGCGCCACCACCATGCTCCAGCGGACCCACGGCACCGACCTCGCCACGCAGCAGGCGATGCAGGGGCTGCTGGAGCGCTGGCAGCAGCGCTCGAACCCTGCGGCGTCGCCCTGCGGTCTGCTGGAGGCGGTGCGCCGCCAGGGTAACCTGACGCTGCTCCTGCCGCTGCTGGCCCTGTTCGCGTTCCAGGCCTGCGTCGGAGCCGTCCCGCTGCTGTTCTACCTGAGCGACGTCCTGGAGCTGATCGGCGTGAACGGACACTCGGACCACGGGCTCTTCGGTGGCCAAGCGGCGGCCGCCGCCCTGCTGGCCGCCGTCTTCACCGTCACCGGGCCGCTCCTCGGGTGGCTGCTGCGCCAACGGCTGCAGGACGGCAACTCCCCGCACCGGGTGCTGCTCCTGACCAGCACCCTGCTGATGGCGCTCACCATGCTCGCCCTCGGCTGGCAGTGTCACGTCCGCGGTACCCACTCGCCGGCCCCCCACGTCCCCGTACCGGCGGCCCACCAAAACGGGCCACTGATCGCGCTTGCCCTCTACTACACCTGCTACACCGTCGGCTTCCACCGGCTGCCGGGGAAGCTGCTGGACGCGGAGCTGGACGACGCGGAGCTGCGGTTCCCGCTGCACACCCTCGCCACGGCCATCAGCTGGGGCACGGTGTACGTGGCGGTGCGGCTCCTGCCGGTGCTCCTGCGCGCCATCGGCATCGGCTGGCTGTTCTGGAACGTGGCCCTCGTCGCCCTGTTTGCGGTCGTCGTGCTCATCGTCAGTCTGCCGTCGGGCGGTGACTGCCACCACCCGCACCGTCGACCGACCGACCTGCCGATCTGCCGGTCGTGTGCGACCCCCTGCCCGCACTGTGCGTACAGCCACCCGCTCTGTGACCTACCTGTCGATGCTAAGTCGTCGAACGTCTGACCAATCCCAGACCACGACACCCGGCACACCATTTCTTTCCTGTGACTCTCACGGACTCCACTATGTGGACCCCTCCTGCTGCACTTGGCAGCTTATTGTTATACCTACCACCACCACATGTACACCTCAATAAATGTAAGGGTTAGGGCTAAAAAGAAAGCCAACATTTTGCACGGTAGTGATCGAGGTTCCATCAGGTATCGATCAAACCAATTAAAGTAAATGCTCGTTATCAAGCTGACACTGCATACTTAAAAGAAAACTTTGACTGTTTGTTCCTTGCATTTGTAAGCTACAAGACATGGAAGCGATGCACTGCGAAAAATTCGGCACAGCTAACACGTGGTGGGACTTGAAAGGAACTATTTACTATGAGTTGCTTGCGTCGGTTACGCTCGTCGTTATCATCGGAGTCTCGATACCGGTGTGAAATGGGGGTCGGCGCGGAACCCCAACGCCGTAAACGCACACCGTTACAGAAAGCATCAGAGAGATCAACGCTCGCGCGATTGTGTCCCCGTATAAGAAAAGCTATTAAGAGCAAGCAGTTAAGTAAATGAAGAACTAACACCACCAACAAGCCAGGCGGGGTCTCGCCTGAACAACAAGCTCTAGGTACATTGGGAAAATACCACTCGGCAGATTCTATTCTCTCTCTCTCTCAGTGGTGACAATCTTTATTGAAGTTTTCTTGACCAGCTCCCTGGGAGGGGTAGGTATGTGGGTAGGCGTTTGAGGGGAACATTGTGAGGAGTGGGGCGAGTATAGGGCGAGGTGACGAGCATAAGCGGAGCCACTCGAGGTTAGAAAGAAAATGCATCGCATTGTACTATGCCACATACACACATACTCTTTCTCTCTTTCTCTCTCTCTCTCTCACACAAACACACTGATACACTGATTAGTCGAAGTAGGTCGTCATGCGGGCGCGGTGACGATTGAAAGTGTCTTAAGGTATTTTACTTGAGAAATAAAGTACACGCGCGGAAGTCTTCGCGGATATATTCCTATTCCTCGTGGCCGGGCTCTTGGGAGCGCGACTCCACGCGACTTGCTGGCTGCTGTCTGCTTGGTGGCTGCGGTCGTGCCTACATATCTGCTACGTTTAGTTTTACACTGCCAATTCGCCCAATTCTCTTATAACTACTAGCTAATGGGGAGTATCGACATCCGTTCAACAAGAGCCCAGCCCAGTAGATCCCCAGCCCAGAACGGAGCCGTCGTAAGCTCGGTGTCTTCAGTTTTATCGGGAGGCGGTCGGTCGGGCGAATAAATAGGGAATGTGGCTAGAAAGGGGGGCGGTTGCTGAGTGCGCTGAGACCTCACCAAGCGGCTTGTGTACTTGGTTTCTCTAGCATCAGAATAACACATCGTCCAATAAGCCCCGGGACTTGCGTATAGATGGCGCTTTTAATCCCATTTATATACCAAAGTTCAAAAATACCCACCTTCAGCTAAGATGTGTCAACATTTAATTCGAAACATAACCAAGAAAGCTATAGTGGTTAAAGTGACGCTACCTTTCCAATCGTGAAAAAAATGTACCAAAACGAGTTTCGTGTGTTGATAAAACATTGTTTTCTTGTGATGGGTGACCACAAAATGAAAGTGCCGGAGATAGCTAAGATGGTGAACATATCAACTGGTAGTGCATTTACTATTTTGCATAAAAATTGGTTATAAAAAAGGTTTTTTTTCAAATGGCTGCCGCGTTTGCTCACATTGGAACAAACGATCAACGAATGAGGCTTTCAACTGCCTTTCTCATCCTCCGTACTCGCCGGATCTGGCCCCCAGCGACTACTGGCTTTGGCCAGCGACTGGAAAAAGCTTTGGCTCGAATGAGGAGGTGATCGCGGCTACTGAGGCTAATTTTGAGTCAAAACACAAATCGTTCTACAAACATGGCATTGAAAAGTCAGAGAATGCTGGAATGATTGACTTACACTTGAAGCAGATTATGTTGAAGAATAATAAAGAATTTTGCCGATAAAATGTTGTTTCCATAGTTAGTCCCGGGACTTATTGAACGATGTGTTAAGATGTAGATGTGGAGAGTTAAGAGAGTGGATAGCTCGCCTACGACCGACAGCTCTACCAGCCTCTGCTAGATAAATAGTACGCACAGACTACCATTACATTAACCCTGAGTCACATGTACCAAACTCACACACCTACTCACATACACATATATATAGATATATAGAGCTATACAGCTCTATAAATATACATATATATATATATATATATGATATGAGAGACTCTCGTATAGCCCCTCGCTACGCGGAGCTACCCGCCGCCCACGCAGAACAACATGCAGTAGGTGACGGCGGTGGTGGTGGTGGTGCGTAGATGAACAATAACAAACATTCCACTTCTAGTGTTTTAGTAGACAACTCTCAACAACATCGATTACTGGCATAGCGATTCTGTTCGGTTCTGCGGTTTTGGAAACTTTCTCACAGACGACGAGACCATGGCACCCTCTGTACAGCGTCGTCCTCGTCCACTCGTCCTGTCTGGCTGTTTCTGCTCTGCTCTGCCCCGCTCTGCCTTCGACTATTTACAGCACCGACTTTCAGATATTCATTCAGGTAACGCTCACGGTAGCCCCGACGGAGGTCTGCTTCTGGATACCCAGGCTCCAGGCTCCAGGCTCCGGGCTGCGGGCTGTTCCGCTACACCACGGCGCAAAACACCCTGCTACAACTAGACACACTAAGAACAACGTTTAGTAAGCGTATGTTGTACTAATCATATTATTTGTTTGTTTGTCTGTCTGTCTGTTGTATACTCCATATTCTGCTCAAGCTAACTAACTTCCATACACGAATATAAGTTATGCGCTCTGCGCGTGTCTGTGTGTGTGTGTGTGTTGCACACGCCGAAAGTGAGTCAGGCACACACACACACACACACAGACACACACGCGCGCCTTCACCTGCTTCAGTTTTGACTAGAAACCATTGTTTACGCGTATTACGGTTTATCGTTCTGTTATGTTAATGGCGCCGTGACGTCACACGTCATGTCACGTCACATTCGGGACGTCAAGACCCGGGCTTGGACCTCGCGGTCCCGATGGTCGATGGTCCAGCCCGGAACAGAGAGAGAATCTCCACCAACGACAGGGTTTCCCCACATCCCTGGGGTTCCCTGCCAGATTCACCAATGCCGGTCGCACAATCGCAAAATGGCGCACGCGCGCCAAAACGATCAAAGGTGGGTTCGCTGTCCACGTACGGTGCGCTCAGCTGTAGAACCGTGATGGCCGATAGCATCGACCGGGTCGACCCTGGTGGTGCCCCTGCTGGTACTGCTGGTGGTTGTGGCCTCTATAGTACCGGTCGGACTGGTGGTCGGGGCCACCGGGCCACCGGCGTTGGAGCTGGGACACCGGCACACCGGCTTCGGGCCGGCCGGGCTGGACCCGGAGCTGACACTGGGTGCGTATGACGTGCGTCATCTGGAGTCTGACAGATCGCCCACGGCCGGATCGCTGTCCTCGCCGAGGGACTGAGCGGCCGCGCTCGGCGATAGGCTCGGCGTGCGCCCCCCGTGGCCCCGTATCTGCGACATGTCCGAGTCGCGCCGACTGCCGACCCCGGAGCTGCGGCCCCGGTAGGCGGCACCCGCGCAGAAGCAGCGGCAGATGATGCGCTTGAACGCGAACCGGAAGTCCTTGGAGAAGAGCGCGTAGATCATCGGGTTGATGGCCGAGTTGCAGTAGCCGATCCAGAAGACGACCGAGAACAGGAGCTCGTTGATGCAGTCGCCACAGAACGGGCGCACCAGGTACATGGTGAAGAACGGCAGCCAGCACAGCACAAACAGCCCGACGATGATCGCCAGCGTCTTGGCCGCCTTCGTCTCCATCCGGAAGCGCTTCACCTGCGCCTTGATGTTCCGCTTGCCCATCCGCTTGCTGGGGCGCGACGACAGCAGACTCCCGCGCTCTCGCTGCTGCTCCGACACGGTTAGATACTGGGAGACCCCTTGAGGCTGCTGCTGGTGCTGTTGCTGCTGGTGATGGTGGTCCTTCGACAAGCGCCGGAAGATCTGGGACACGTTCGTGTCGCGCCCATTCACCGACGAGTAGTGGACGGCGTACAGGTGCTTCGTGGCCGCGGCACCCGCTCCTATAGCGACACAGCTCACGGACGACGTTGGCGTCATGGCGGTGTTGGCGATGATGGTGCTGGTAGTGCCGGAAGCATTAGGAGCCGAAGCAGCGGGAGCGATCGCCAGCGACGACTCGGCGAGCGGCAGGCAGTCTTGGGCCACGTTCTCCGTCGATGGGTACGACACGGAGATCTTGATCTTCTCGTGGTGGCCGCCGCCAGCCAGCCCCGGATGGTGGGCCGCCGAGGGCTTGCCGCGCGTGGAGTAGCGGGACAGGCGCTCGGGGGACGCGCTCCCGATGCTGGTCGTCGTGCTGTGCGTGCTGCCGTTGCTGTGGGGCGACTCGTGGTGCGCCGAGGGGTTGCTGGTCGATCCGCGGCCCCGGTGTATCCGCAGCGTCAACCGATTGTCGTCGAACCGACTTCCCATGCCTGGGCGTGGGTGAGTAGTGGTCACCAGGTCCACCAGAAGACGCGTCCAGGAAACACGGTCGGCGGTGCGTGGTGTGGCGGAGGAGGGAGTGGAAGTGGAAGCAAGAGGTTCGTGGGAGGTTGCAGAAGCAAAAGAAGAATAAGAAGAGGAAAACAATCGGAAGAGCAGTTTAGTTAGAGCGGTTGGTCGCTGGTCGGGTCGGGCGCATTGCGAAGCTATGTCAGCTCGGAGCGCTGGATGATGAAGGATAGGAGGATAGAACCATTACCACAGTTGACGTTCGGCCATTCTGTGGAGTTTCTCCACACTTGACTGACGAGAGGCAGGCAGAGTTGGCGAAATCGTCGCACTCTCTCTCTCTCTCTCTCTCTGTAAACCAGACGATGTCTGGACGTCCTGAGCCGAGCCATGTCTGATATTTCAGCGTCCGCCACTTTGGTGGACTCTAACTCAACTCTATCCATATCCCCAGCTCCATCCCCAAAACTACATAAGCCAGCCAATTACTGGGCCTGTACTGAGTGTTCTGCTGGTTCATGGGCCATGGCCTCATATCTGATTGTTAGAAGCGGAAAGACCGAAGACGTGGTGAAGTACCTAGAGATATTGTATTTAGCGACTTTGTTGCAGTTCATGATTGTCAAGTGAATTTCAGAGGGTTTGGCACGTAGCACCGAACGTACGAAGGCGTTTTGATACGAGAGCTGTGACAACTAGAGCAAGTTAGAAACTCCAGCCAAGCGGGATAGGGTCAGTCGGTCGGCACATCATAGAAAACAGAGTTGTGGCGACATCGAGATATTTCATCCATTCTACGCTGTAATCTAGGCGCTAGTTCTAATGTCAGTACATCCTGTGGTGGCGGGACTCCCGAATACACCGTTTTGCTAATTGTAACCCAGGAACACCCGGATCCATCAAACATCTACAGGTATTTCACGCCTCGCCTCGTGTCCATGTTCGGCTATAGGCTATACAGCACAGAGCAGAGATCGGGTTGACAAACGCCCTGTTACACATTAACGATCTCGTAGCCCCTATGATAATCAGGTGGCAGGTACAACGGTGCTGAGCCACTGGCCAGCGCCATCTAGCGGTTAGTGACGCGGGTTTGTGGTGTGCACTAGTCCGGTAGGACTCGAGGGCAGGTTGGTCGATAGACACTAGGGTCACGGGAGATTGACAGTAAAGGGGGAGAGAAAGAGAGAGAAAGGTAAAGCGAGAAGGAGAGAGAAAGAGAGAAAAAAGAGATAGAGAGATAGAGAGATGTTTTAACATTGTCATCACGTGAGCTAGTTCGGGCTTGTGGGTTCTATTCAACAGCACCTACCTCAGAGCAGTGTAGCCTCACTGTACGGGAGTACTACTACTACTACCTTGCTCCACGCAATTCACCTCGTCGCCATCACATCATCGGCTGCTAGGGCCCTAGGCCCGGCCCACCCTTTTACTAACTAACGACAAGAGCTAACGCAGCAGCAGAGATCTCGCAGAGTTGCCCCGAGTTGCGCTACACGCAGACACGTAGGTATTTCTAAAGTAAGGTTCAGACACTCCCTGTTTGTTTCCCTTGCTTCTTCGGGTTGAACTACTGCCACAGTATGCTGATAGTACGCTTGATGCGTTCCGTTACGCTAAGGTATAGGCTCTTCAGCAGCAGCAGGTTGGCAGACTTTAAGGGAAGGCGAATGAATGACAGAACTGGTCTCGCGAGAGAGAGAGACAGAAAGGTGGACATGCGCTCAAAAGGTGACCCCCGGGGTAACGTCGTCTGGAGTCGTCTGGAGACGTCTGGAACCCGCAGGAGTTTGTACCAGGCAGCAGGGACGCTAGGACACCACAAGTGACTACTATTAAGACGCGGGCGAGCATAAAGTTAAAGTCCGCTGCCTGCCAGCCAATCACGGGACGCCAGTGGGGGCGTTCACAGGGAAGTGCTCGATGTGGTTTGCTGCTTCCAGCGACAGGTGACGTCCGTGGCGTCCGGCTGAGGTACGTCCGGCAGGATCGGATACTCTTTCAGACCGATCGCGTTCCGTTCGTGGACCGGCGTGCTGGCGAAGGTTACGATCGACTCCGAGTTGGAAATGGCGAGGAGTCCACCGGATCGCGCACTACCGGCATCAGTTGCGCCTGCGGTGGCACCTGCTGATTGTGCTTCGTTCGGCCCATGCCTGGGGCCATGCTGTTCCGTGACTTGGTCGCGGTGTCATCTGAACTCCCCGGCAACACCTCCCTCCCCGGCGATCTCCGCCCGAGGCGTCGAGATGATGGTCGGCGTAAACGCCGACGGGCTGTACGAATGGTTGGCGGTGTTGTTGTTGGTCGAGTTCTTCTTGAGCAGTAGATTCAGCTTGAGGCGCTTCGAGCACAGGCACCGCAGAATGATGCGCTTGAACGCGTGCCGGAAGTCCTTGGAGAAGAGCGCGTAGATGAACGGGTTCACGGCCGAGTTGCAGTAGCCGAGCCAGAACAGCACCGAGAACAGCAGCTCGTTGATGCAGTCGCCACAGAACGGGCGCACCAGGTACATGGTGAAGAACGGCAGCCAGCAGAAGATGAACCCGCCCACGATGATACCGAGCGTCTTGGCTGCCTTCGTCTCCATCCGGAAGCGCTTGACCTGCACCTTCAGGTGCCGTTTGCCCAGCTTTTTCGAAGAATTGGGCGACAGATCCCGGGACACCCCCACCGGAGTCTCCTTGAATACGCTCTTCCGCCGGCTGCCCGGGTGGTGGTGCTGCTGCTGCTGCTGCTGCTGTTGGTGATGGCGTCCTCCCAACAGCTGCTTGGAATGGTGGTAGTTGTGCTGGTGGTGATGGTGGTGATGGTGATGGTTCGCCAACGTCTTCGCCGGTCCCCCCGGTGCATTCGAGCCCGAGGCCACCGGGGTCACCACCGCCAGTCCTAGGCTCCCGACGGAGGCGCGCGAAGTTGAGATCTGTGGGGTCTGCAGCTGGATACTGTCACTACCACTCTGTTGTTGTTGTTGTTGCTGCTGCTGCTGTTGGCCCTGGCCTCGACTCGAGGTGGACGTCGGCGCCGTACCCTCGAGCGACATGCGCACCGCGTTCTGGGCCCGAATCGTCGACTCCATCAGCGAGGCCACACCCTTGCCGCGGTGCATGCGCAACGTCAGACTGTCGTCCAGATTGTTCTTACCACCTGAGTGAGCGGCAGGCGTTGCGCGTGGTGACAGGAAGCAGCCGGACACAGCACGGGGCATAGAGGGTGCGCTTACGGGATACGCGTGTGAGCATCGGGATCGGCCGAGTCAGAGTCAGATTCGTAGTGGCGGGATTTTTACGTCCGCAGTTGACATACATGCACAGAGACACACACGCGCGCGCGCGCAGAGGGATGGATGGAGAGAAAGAGAAGAAATTTATTGAATAGAAGGCCGTCGGAAGTAGGCCCGCACTCCTCGGCTGCGGTTTGCGATGGATCTGCGATGGTTTTTGGTGGTGGTTTTGATGGTGTTGGTGTTTGCGGTGATAGTGAGGACGTAGATATAGTATGGTCGTGTTGTTACTGAGAGAGACAGACGGATAGAGAGAGCGAGCGAGAGAGAGAGAGAGAGAGAGAGAGAGAGAGAGAAAGAGAGACGGAGAGAAAGAGCGAGTTGTTTGCTGATTGTGGTGAAAGTTGAGTAGTGTAGTGATAGTATCGGAAGTAGTAGTAGTAGTGGTAGTAGTGATCATGGTAGTGTCTTGTATACCAATCTTGCGAATTAGTGCCCATCGATGAAGCGAAGCTCGATGTTTCGCGCAGTTCCCATCTATTTTGCTTCGAGTTACATCCAAAGCAGCAGCAGTAGTAGTAGTAATGGTAGTAGTAGTCATTTTTGTACCGATAGCAATAGTAGGGTGGAGTAGATAGGTGCTGATACTCGTATTAGTACCTGGTAAGCTTGTGTTCGCTGCACCCGGGTGTATTGCGCAAGTTGTCTGGTCGATCGGAAGCCGATCCTCGGCTAAACAGACACGCGGAAAACAATTGCGCCACTCTTAGTGGCGTCTAGGCTCCCGCTTGTCCCGGTGCTCTTGCAGGCTGGAGTGTCTAGAGTAGTTGGCAGGTGGCCCTGGACTTTCTTCTTCCTTATGCACTTCAATGCCAGTTCTTGCTCACTTATCTCTTGAACAGCTTCCTGTGTCCTGTGCCGGTGGTTAAGCTACTCCTGCGCAGCAAGCGCACGGTGGTGTTGAATTATTGGACAATGGCTCTACAGGTCCGCTTGGGCTGGATTCGCTTATATACCGAGAGCGGGTTCGATACTACAGCAGCGATGTTCCATGATGTTAATGGGTTTAGATTCAGCCGCCGAGGTAGTAGTTGTTGGTTTTGTGATAGTGCTAGTGTTATTGTGATTTTCTGTAGTATGACTAGTAGCGGTAGTAGTAGTAGTGGTAGTAGTAACGACAAATAATGATGAATGTTTCTGTTGTTGTTCGTGTTGTTCTTGGGGTTGTTTGCTTGTTGTTGTTTGTTTGTAGTTAAGAAGTAGTACATAAAGAAAACTTATTGGCTATCACATGACAATGGCGTATTTTCACTGGTTTGGGGGAAAGGGACAAGAACACTTCGCATACACAGTCCGAAGGTACTATATGGTACAAGCTTGTACTTTGTGTGCCGAATGTCGTCTGCTGAGTGTGTGTCGCATTGTGTGTATATACATTGTCTCCTTCAGTGCCGCTCATGAGCATGCAGACGGCCGTTCGAACTTCATAGCACTGACTTTGTTGTTGTTGTTGTTGTTGTTGATGTTATATTGTTGCATTCGCAATGACAGCATTCGAGAAAAAAACAAACCGTGTACCGAGCACGCAATGCACTAAAACCCGGCCGAGTCGGCCAAGTATGGCTCGGATTCAACCTTAAACAAATTAAACTATATAACACAACGAGGGTATTATTATGGTAAACATTGTAGAGGTTGTTGCTCAGTCGGGCTTCCGGGTAAGTAGAAGAAGAAGAAGAAGAAGAAGGACAAACAATGAAATGGTAACGAATACACGACGCGAACCGCGTCAGCCGCAAAATACACGCATCTCGCACAGACACAGAAACAGTGTTGGTTGTTGGTGTTTATGTAGAGATTGCTTTTTGTTACGCACCCTTGCACAAAAAACTTCAGACAGTTGTCAAAAGGCCAGGTGAGCTGAGAGATGTCGAAAAACTTTCCCTACTTTGCTTTGCTGAAAAGCTTTACTCGGCAGTCTTCGAGCAAACAGTTCAAAGGATCATTGGAAACGTTTCCTGAAGAACTGTCGGAAGCTTTTTGACAACTAGCTGAAAGGGTTTCAGCAAGAGTCCGATACATCCAGAAAGCCTCCGGCATGGTGTGTACCGTGTGTGTGTGTATGTGTTTGTATGTGTGAGTGTGATTGAATAAGTATTGAAGGTAATACTTCGATCTCTACCAGAAATGCAGAACATATGTATACGAAACACAACTTTCCGTCATTCCAAATACAAAGGCAAGCTCAGCAAACAGCATTCCGGATATATATAATATATTTGTTTGTTTTTTGTGTAGTTTAGGCACGCACACTCAAACTTGGTCACTAGAACAAGTTTGTTGTTGATTCATATTAGTTAATGTCAGCAACTATTCCTGTAGGGGTGTTGTTTGGTAGCTGGTGGTTGGGACTAGGAGTATAGGGGTAAGGAAAGAGCTTCGGGGACTGGGTGAAGAAAGTGTTGCACCCTTCAGAACCAACAAGGCGGGCGGGAATAAATGATGGGAGCCGTGGGAACGTGTGGCGAACAAGCAGAAAAACGAACTACAACGAGCATTTCGATCCATCATCCCAGCCTATCGATGGTTTGATTGCTGTGTGTGGTTTCCATTTTAATTTCTTTTCAAACACAGCCCGGCATATCTTTCTGTGCGGAAAAAACACAATGGAAACAAAAGGGAAAAGAGGATTTACTGGAATTTTTAGTTTCGGCTGTCGGCTAGCACAAAAGAGTAGTAGTACATAGCACATTCGTTCGAAAACAATGTACGAACCGGTACAACAGTGAACGGATCCTGCGGCGGTGGAGTTTGCCAGAAAAAAGGGCACCATAAGAAAAAAGAGAGAGAGAGATCGGCGGCAGAGCCAAAAAGGTGTAGCAGACGAGCGAAAGCAGTGATGAAACAGACAGCTACAGACCGATATTACTTGGCATATTTAAAGTGAATGTTAAATGAGATGGAAGGACCTCAACAAACTCTCAACCCTTCGCTGCCGTAGAGGGATTTCAGCAGAGAGGGCGACCTAGCCTGCTTGCCTTCCTGTCTGCTTTTTCCCCACTGAGCTGGAGCGAACCATCCAGGACCAGGACATCCAGGAAGAGCATCTACTACATGTTCAGCTAAATGCTGGCCTATACTGGGAGATTCGTGCTTTCTACAGGTCTCAAGCAGCTATTTCGCTCACATCTCGTGTCAAGGCGGTTCAAAACCGGCCGAGGTGCCGTAATCGAAATCCGGAACGGTAGCGAATAGAGCTTGCAATGAGATGCAAATCGATCAACATCGTATTCCCCACTGTGTTAACATATGTCATATGCGCCTCTACGCTGTAAGCGCACGGTCGGTGGCTTGAGGCGAACGCGTTGTACACAGGACGCACACGTGCTGCGGAAACTACGGGTTGACTGAGGCACATCTGCTGCGAAGCTCTTCAGAGGCGGCCACACTTTGATAATCCTAAAACCGGATTGTTGGACCACGAAAATGAGAAAATGGCATTAACGCCTGCATGTAGACTACCCGCTTTGCACGCTCCATCGCATGGAAAGCAAGGAAGTGCGTGGCAAACCAAGTTCATGCACGAGAATAAAAGAGAGAGAGAATGAGAGGGTACAAGAGAGAGAGAGAGAGAGAGAGAGAGAGAGAGAGAGAGAAAGAAGGCGAAAATATCACAGAACGTTGGAAGCAACAATCGGCAAAATCGTAAAATCCAGAATTTCCACGGGTCCAAGATAGTGAGAAAAAACGAGAATGAAAAATACAAAACGAAGTTAGCTGGAGCCCTACAGGGCACCAATCTGAGAGAGCACATCCATAAACTGGCAAAAAAGGATCAAACAAAAATATGCGCAAAAAAATGGCAAGGACCGCAACAAAAGGACCACACGGTGGACCCCGAAAACTAAACAGCGCCGCATTGTAACCACTAGGGATCGCACCACCAATTTCATGAACGTGATTTGGGCGTTGGTACTGCTGGTGCTGTTGGTGTTTGTTTGTTTAATAAAAAAAAGAGTTTACATAGTTGGAAATTCGGATTTGAATGGCAACGATTGGAGCGATGTAAACCGTCGGTACATTGTTGTTGTCTGCTGTTTGGTGGATCAACGTGGCAAGAACTCGAACGCCAACAAACTCAACAATGAGCGACCTACAGATCAAGGCGTTGCAAGGTGGAGTCGAGAGCTGAGAGTTGGCTAAATGGTTGCTCGAAATCGAGTGGAGCAATATCCTCCAAAAAGTGCACAGTTGACGGCCCTAATCTGCCGGAGGCGTATTAACGAAAACCGAAACCCCAAAAGCCACGGACTAGAGCCCCTTAGCCAACCAATAACTAACAGCTGCACCCGCATGGGGTTGGGGAGATTAGTTGTCTAATTTCGGCGCCACGTGACGCGGCCCCGTTCGGCACATCTGCTCCACCCAAGTCAAGTCGAGCGCACCCGGAGCGTGTACTGGAGGTGTGTTCAGCTCAGCTTCAGCTCCGGCGTCACTGCATCGTCGGAACATGGAAGTTAATTGGCCTGAACTGCTTATGGAAAATGGCGCAGGCCGTCAGCAGCCCTAATCGCGCGGCATAATTTGAACCCGGACCCGACGGCCAGGTCCCGGCCAGACAGTCCATATCTGTCGGCAGACGGCGAGGCGAGCGTCGAGAGTCAACCCTAAGACCCGTGGTAATTGCAAGGCATAAAAATAAAGCAGTATTAAGTAGATGGGAATACACAGAAAGGGCTCAGCACCCCGGTACCCAGGTACGGCGGTTGGGTAAAGCTCGTGCAATCAAACAAGACCGCCCGGCGCAAGATACGTCACACGTAAACCATTTAGCTCTGGTGGATTGAAAGTTCCGACCCAGGGACCCAGGGCAGGGAATCTGTGCTGGGGGATGTTCCTAGAAAGCGGTTCGTCTGTTAATCCAATCTGCTTGATTGCATCCTGCGATGGCGAGTGTTATTTGAGCGGAGGACACACTGTGTCATTCGAACGGCCCAGCGGTGGGCCCCTGAGTAACGTCACCGGACGTCTCAAGAAGCCCGTGCCCGTTCGTTCTATTCAAGCTACTCAAGAAGGTCTCTGCGAGAGATAGAGAGGGTTGAGAAAAGCGGGTGGGGGAGGAGAAGAAAGACAAAGAAAGGCACAGACAGTAGATGGGTGAAGCAGAAAAATGGCGCATCGCCGTGATTTAGTACTATTTATGCTTCATCAAGTCCTACCTCGTCGGGACCTCGTCGTCGGGTGGGAAACCCTTCTGCAATCACACACACACACACATACACACAGTCACAGCATGTGTGTGTGTGCGGGTAATGCTAGCGCATGCTGCTGGCCCCGTCCAACTACTACGGGGTGCGCCACTGTCCGAGAACTCGGAAAAGAGGCCAGAAAAGAAACGATGTCCCCAGAAGGACAGCTAGCGACATCGCAGTAATGAGGGTGTTAGTGACCGTCAATTAAGGGGGGTGAGGCGGGGGGTGGGGAAGGTTCCAAAACATGATACGAGGGTTGGGAGCGGGGAGCTTTTGATAGGTAACAGTCGCTGCAGAGCGCTTCTGCTCTGCTCTGAGACGGGGGGGGAGTCATGTACTGTGGTTATTGTGGAACGATTCGTCAAACAAGCTAATACGAATATACGAACACACTCGGGGAACATATACAGAACACTTGGAAACAGATGGACGTCATTCCGGGCAGGCCGTTCAACGAAAACAACACTCTGGCTGGTGGTGGTGGATTGGGAACTTTATAAACAAAATGCAAAATGTGATGTCGATTATAAGAGATGCTCTCGGAGTAGCTGGAGACAGTTAGGAGGCTTCCGTGAGGACACAGGACGTGGGCAGGAGTAGATAATCGGACACAATCCGGGAATGGGATATCGGGGTGAGCTGAGGATTTTCGGGGAAGAAAAACAGAGAGAAAGAGAGACAGAGAGAGAGCGAGAAAGAGAGAGCGAGAGAAAACAGGGAGCCGGAAAAACAGAGTCGGTGGGGTGGGTGGGTCGGTCGGTCGGTGGGGTTCTCTCCCGGCTGGGCTTACCTTTGGTGGTGCGAAAGCCCTGGTTGATGGCACGCGTGGTGCGTACGGCCGCCCGGTAGATGCGCCAGTAGAAGAACAGCATCACGAGCATCGGAATGTAGAAGGAGCCGAGGGCCGAGTAGACGACGTACCCGGCGTCGTTCGTCAGCTCGCACGTCCACGGGCAGGGCAGCGGGGGCGGAGGCGCCGGTGTCACCGACACCAGCGTGTAGTTGCCGTACTGGTAGTACACGTTCTCTTTCACCTTTCAGACACACGACAGAAGCGGACAAAAAGGGGCGTTTAGCGAGAGGAAGCCCATCCGATACTCCTGGCTAATCGGGCTAGGTCTGGGCCACCACACCTAGGGGTTGGCCTCCGCTCTGCTCCGGCTGCTGGGGGGACTTACTTTCTGCTCCTTCCACCCGACCAGCGGCGGGAAACAAATGACGAACGATAACACCCACAAGCCGGCGATCAGTGATTTGGCCCGCCGGGTGGACATGATGCTCGGGTAGGTGACGGGCCGGGTCACGGCGACGTACCGGTCCAGCGAGATGGCGCACAGGTTCAGTATCGATGCCGTGCACATCCACACGTCCACGGCCAGCCAGATCCGGCACCACACGTCACCGAATATCCAAACCTGCCAGAAGTCGGGTCGAGCCAGGAAAGTAAATAAAACAAGAGAAACAAATAATGTTATAGATAGTGAGCGAGCGGCACATAGAGCAGCATGTAGATGAAAAGAGCGAGGAAAAGAAACTCATCCCAAAACCCACAAAAAAACTCCCGGGCGAAAAAGACAGCCGACGAAGAAGTACTAGTGCGTTCAATAAGTTCGTATGGTCGGTAACAAAGGGGGCTGCTGAGAGTCTAATTTTTGTTTTGATTTATTGGTACACTCTTCTAATGAACGTATGTAAAGTCTCATTTCCATCAGTCACTTAATTTTTTTTACAAGTCATTTAGTATCGACGTGTCACAGTATTTTTTACAACGGAAAAAATCAAGCATCGTGCGCAGTGATTGACTTTTTATTTTTGGAACATTGGAAAAGAAAAGGAAATTCATGGACGAATGTGAGAAAGTGTATAATGACTCTTCGGCTTCAATTACAAAATAAAAAGGGTAGTTTCTGAGTGTAAACGTGGTCGTAGTAGCCTTCAAGACGATCCATGTCAAAAACGTAAAAAAACAGATACAACACCTAAAATTGTAGAAAAAATACAGGATATCGTATTGGAAAAACGTCGAATCACTGAAAGAGATTTAGTACAAGGCCTAGCCATCTCATTGAGCAGTATAACCAATATTTTCACTGAAGTATTAGGTTCCTGAAAGCTGTTTGTAAAATGAATGCCACATTCGCTAAAAATGGAACACTGCACCCGGTCAAAAGAGGCAAAATTTGAAAATGGCAAAAATCCATGAATAAAGTTCGGTTTCTTGGAGTATCCACCGTACTTACCATATTTGGCCCTTGGCGACTTCCATCTGTTTCCAGATCGAAAAAAATCGTACAGGGAAAGTGTTTTTCATCAAATGATGACGTCATAACAGCTGCGGAAGCGTATTTTGCATCCCTTCCACTTTCTCACTTCAAGGATGGAATTTATGTAAATTGGAGTCTCCTTGGAAAAAGTGTATTGATTGATGTGGGAGGGACTATACTGAATAATAAAGTGTATTTCAAACCATAAAAATGTGTTTTTCTTATCGACCATACGAACTTATTGAACAGCCCAGTGCTTATCAGGAGTACCCTAAGCGAGACAGCCGGCAATCGGATCCATGACACACACCCACACGCGCGGCCACGATCAGTAATCAGAGCTGCTGGGTGGCGCTCAGGTGGAGCGATTCAAGTACGGCCATTCCATTCTAATTACCCTGAGCGGCACTCGTCGTGCCCGAAGAAGTGGTTTAAAAAGCGCCCAAAACGCGGGCGGATTTTTTTGCCTTTCAACGAGCTCAACGACTACGGTTCGAGCACTTGTGCCCACCGCCCCGAGGCCCTTATTTGCACATAAATTGCGTGAATCAATGAACCGAAGATGGGCTCACGTCCGCCAGGTCCACGCGCCCCCCGGGTTTGTGCACGGCCAATATTGCGCCGTGAATGAGTGATTAGAGAGGACTTTTTCCCGAGGACCTGCCGTTCGAGTGGCGTCGTTCTTGCGTCCTTTTCTGAGAGGGTGGCTCTGATGTGGTTCCGATGTGGCTCTGTGTGCTTCCACCAGAGAGGCAAAAAGTCAAATAAAAATCGGACCAAGTAGTGGTGGTGAAGCTGAACCACAGAGTGCGCGTGAGTCTAGTTCTAGGGGTTCCTCGAGCCTTCAAGAAGCGTTCGATCCACAAACACAGAGAGAGAGAGAGAAGAAGCGTGGTCTTGGAATCTCTTGCGGTCGGTATAGGAAAAAAGAACGGTGGTACATCTCATGGCGTTACCCTCATCGCCCCCAAGAGTTTACACAGCTTGCACTGCTTTGTGGCGGTAGTAAAATATTCATCCACAGTTTCTTCGCGCTCCGAGTTGTTGTTGTTGCGGGTTACGGGTACCGAAATCGGCGCCCACGCAACGCAACTGCCACGGAGGAACGCCTCTAACGCGGTGCGCCGAGGGTTCCAATACCGGAGGGGTGTGAATAATCGGAAAAGCGGCAGGCAACATAAACACAGCTCTCGGCAAAGTTCAGTCTGCTAAGCCATCGTTTGATGGCCTCTAATAGCCCGGTCTAAACGGTCGAACGGGTGTTCGGCACACTATCGCACGATTCGAGTGAAGAACGCACGGGACCAGGGGCCCTGCTGGTCTCGTCTGTCGTCTCTGGTTGGCCTCATCAGGAAAGCGGCAGCAAAAACATCGTCAGTGCGCACTACACCAACCACCAGAGGGCGCTTGATGCGGATGGAGTGAACCGGAGGCCCCCAAAAAAAAACACTCGTTCAGTCAACAGTACAGTATAGGGGGAGCTCGAAGTCGGGGATACTACGTGAATCCTGTAATGGACGCTGAGCTCTTGGAACCACCGCTGTGCTTATAGTCAATGCAAATGATTTACGTCCAACTGCTGGGACTGGGAAGTATTGCGTCGTGGTAAGGCTGATGGTGTGCTAACGTGATGAAACTCTGAGCACGTGAGAAACACTGAGCTGCTTCCTGCGCCGCCTTACATTGTATTGTAATATCCGACGAATGGACGAGAAAAGAGGTCCGAATGTCCAAATCCGAATCCAACTACACATCAGTTGGACTGCCTGCACATCCCGATCTCAAAAATCACGCTCAGTAATCCCAAACTGAAACAAAAACGCTTCGTAGTTCCCTCGGGCTTCCTGAAACGTTCGGCACGCCGTTGAACCGGTGAGTTCGGCCGTAACAGGTTCCCTGTGATGCACATGACGACCACTTATCGTTACCAACTCCGTGTGTGCCGGGGAAGCTGTCCCATTTTCAGCCACTTCCTGTAGGGCTTGCCGTAGGACGGTGTCGCCGCCGAACCTTTTTATCACCTAAAATTTTTGACTTTCATAAATTAGGCAAATTTATAGAATAATTCAATCTAAATTAGGTCGCGAACGACGACGGTACCGTAGCTGCTGATGTGCTGCTAGTCTGCACGGTCAGAAGACCCTGGCCGGGAGTGTGTCAACGAGCGACAGAGTGAGAGTTATGCGTGCCTTCGCAGCGAGGCACGCGTAACAATAAACCTTTCAGCAGCAGCAGCAGCAGCAACATCAGTAGGATGGCGTGTTCGTGTAGTACACACTGGGTACAGCTCGCCAGCTCATTGGCTAGCTCGACGTGCACCCGACACACTCTCAGTGTACGGAGTGAGTGTCGCCGCAAATTACTCATTAGCAGCACCAGCAGCAGCAGCAGCAGCAGCAGCAGCAGCAGCAGCAGGAGCAGCTTCCTGCGGACCCCGGCTGAACGACCGAGCTGAAGTTGTGGATGGGCCCCTGACGTATTGATCAGCGGTGCGGCGGGTGACACTGGGTACCAGAGCAGCAGCCAGTTATTGGTTGTGACTGTTTCTGCTATTCTATCCCACCTCTTTCTCTCTCTTTCTCTTTCTCCCCTCTCGCTTTCTCTGGCAAGATTAGCACCACGTAGCCAGGTCGTGCGGGACGAATTAGCATTTGGTTTTGAAGATTTATTTCGATTCCTCTCACTCCATCCCCCTCTCTCTCGCTCTCTATCTCTCTCTATCTATATTCTGGGGATAGCTTCTCCTTCACCAACTGCTGTTCGCTGTTCTTTTGCCGTGATTCCGTCCGCGAGGCCGCTTCTTCATTGGCGCATATTGTTTTTTGGGTTCGGTGTGTGATGAAAATTTATGTAAAAAGTGTGCGCGCGTGTGTATGGTGGGTACATCTTCTCCTACTATTACTGAAGACGGTTGGTCGCGCTTCGGCGGGCGCACGTACGGCGAAAAAGCACGGCACTCGGCGCTCGGCAGGATACCCAGCAGGATCGCGTCCGCGCGCGCCCGTCCTCTGCGTACGCCTTCTGCCTTCCAAGAAGCCTGCCAGCCGCCCCGGGTAACGTGGAGCAGCTGCTAGCTGCTTCCTAGTAGTCCAATCTTTTACACCCGATAACTCTCGGGCGCGCGACAAGGACCGAACACCTGCCCTGGTTTTTGGGGCGTGCAAAGGCGACAAAAAACAAAGCGTGTGCGCCGAATAATGAGAAATCTAAATAAATTTGAATGTATATTGAGTTTCGGTGTTGTACCTTTCCTTTCTAAAACGGTTTTCCTATTACTACTCTTACTGTGTTCGCTGAGAGCTGCTTTTTGGCTGTTGCCCTTTGGTTGCCCCACAAAAAAGTCATCTCTGCCGCGGGTTCTCTTCGAAGGGCTACTTGATTGTTCAGCGTTCCGCAGAGATTTCGCAGGTAGAGTGGCTCCGGGGTCGATCACAATTGGACCGGATCATTGGCCGATTTTAGTATGCTCCGATGTGCAAGTAATTTATTTACTTGGTATAATAATTAGACAATGGGCAACAGAGCGTAGTTGACAAAAAAACTTAACTAACGAAGATGAGAACAAAAATCCGGTAACCAGACATTAAAAGGACGATGAGACGAGCAAAGATTATACGTACGGCACGTAGACAATCGTTGTGACCCACGAACAGCAATTCGCGGAGCAATTCTGATCTCCATGTCATGCCGAAATCTTAAGTGGCGAGCAGGAACAGGCAAGGACCTACAGGCATCTAACTTGGCAAGGAGTTGCGGTGCATCAATAAAAGCCGACAAAAGTTTTTTTTAAACAAATATAGTCTGAGCCGACTGTCTCCTAGGCTCAAGCTCAACAGATCACTAACAGGCAAGAACAATTTAAAATCGTCTGCATACATTAAATGACACTCTGGAGGAAGTTGGAGAGAAAGATCACTCATAAATAACAAAAACAAATTGCTGAGCCCCAGATTGCTACCTTGTGGAACTTCAGAGTCATTGGTGAACACCGAAAACCTAAGGACCAATCAACTTTAACACGAATGAGCTGGAATTCCTAGCTTGGCAAGCTTAGGCGTCCCAATAATATGTGAAACTCTGTCAAATGCAACCTTATTTAGTCAGTATATATAGCATCCACCTGCAGATCTTTGTCAATATTAGAATAGCAACCATTCAAATAATTGAGAAGGTTTGTCTGGAAGGATCTGGTGGTTTGCTGGAGATATACGATTTAGAGCAGGACAGCAGGAGCTTCGAAACAACTATTTAGAACAGTTCGCTGCATGCACGACATAATTGAGATACCTCTATAATTTTCGACACACTCCCTACTGCTGCCCTTTTTATGGAAGGGGATCATCCACGATTCCTTCCAAATCAAGGGAAATGTCCCAGCGCAGACAATGGCAGAAGGGAATGTTTTCCCGGTTAATGTGCACTCCCGTACTTCCACAGCCCATTTGGTAGTGGCCATTTGTTTACTTGTTGTTATTGCTAAATTTCATCAAAACCTTCGCTGTCATTTTTGTTTACTGAGAACCCTGTCACCGTGTGGCCGTGTGTGTTTTGGGTGTGATGGTGTGCCGCTGCTGGCTCAACAGTAGTTGGCGAATCGAATCCGATAATCGATGTGGTGTGCGGTTGAATTGCGAGTTCCCAGAGAGAGAGAGAAAGAGCAAGCGATGGGGATGATCCGGCGCCCCATTTTTAAGCCCTTAAGTCTACGCCGGAGTGCCGGACACAATTATCCGTTGGCAAACCTCAAGTCCGAGATCAGGCTTTCGGTGTGCGTCGTCTGGCACCGAGAGATGTGACCAAACCTGCACCGTGTACGACGTGTGCGACGCACACAACTGTCCAGTATATTGGGGAGGGGGAGGGGGGGGGACCTACCTTAAACCGGACCTACCTTAAACACTTCCCAGGTGGCCGAAAATGGCAATACGGCTAATCCGACCAGGAGGTCGGCGACGGCTAGACTAACGATAAAGAAGTTGGTAACGCTGCGCAGCTTGTGCGAGCAGAGGACGGCCGCTATCACCAGACAGTTGCCCACGATGACCAGCACGTTGATGAACGCCAGCACCGCCAGCGAGACCAGGTTGGTCGGGTTAGTCCACTGCACGGACGCGAGTAGGTTGGCGCACTCCGTCTCGTTCATGGCGTCCCGGTCGGCAGGTGATGGTGGTGGTTGGTGGTGGAACGTGCGGAGGTGTGGCGGCGGCGGCGTCGGCGGCGCTGCTGGTAGCTACAGCGCTAGGGTTGGTAGTAGTGGTGGTAGCAGTAGGCGTCCCAAGCTGGACCGGCTGCTGCTGACGAACGGTGGTTCCGACTCTCGATGGCGACCGCAGGCGCGAGAAGACTTCGGTTTCGCCCGAGGTGCCGGCGTGCGATGCTAAGCTCACTGTAGCGTGGCTGGCGACATGGCTTTCTCCTGTTGGGGAAACGAGAACGGAACGATAGACAAGTGATCAGATTTGGTGCGGTTCCCTCAGATCCGATCCAGAGTAACGGCCGTAACACGCGCACGTCATGTCACCTACTCGGAAGTGCCTACTCAGGTGAAGTTAACGGCCAACACGGCATCGACATCGGCATCGGCATCAACCTTGCAACCACACCTGCCCCCACTTCCCCACCAAGGCTCGAGAGTGGCGCTGGAAGTGACTGGAAGTGGCCCAACTGTTGGCCCAGTAATTGATATCACCGCCACCGTTGGCCATCCCTGCGCGCCATGGGACCATGTGTGAGCTGCCGGCAAGTGATGTGAGCCCACCAGTGACCCGATTCGAGAGCTCGGCCACTTTAGAACGGGTAAATGAACACCCGGACCGACCGATTCAAGAGAAGACCTCGGCTACCACTCCCAAGAGCGTTCCAGGGTGCGAGCCCAGGGCGGCACTCGACCACACTGCACCATATCCTTGAGATAGCCCGGAGCGCCCGGTAAAGGAAGAAAGTGGCTCGGTGGACGGTGTCTAAAGGGACTGAAATCGAATTGAAAAATAATCGATCAACTGTTCGGTTGTACGGCTACTTTCTGGCGGGCACAGCATTCCCACAGCAGCAGCAGCAACAGCAGCAGTTGACAAGCTGACTGTTGGCAGCGTTTAAGCAGCATCATTCAGTGCTCTGGTTGGAGATGGTCGCCTGAACCGACTGAAGGTTGGGTTCGGTTGGGGGGCAGATCGTAGATATTGCCCGGCTGACGGCTGGCTGCCGACGAAAGGCAGCGCAGCATCGTGCGCCAGTAGAGTCCACAGGCCACCACAACTTTGCAGGCAAAGGTAATTGCAGTTGAATTGCCCTGCCCTTTGCGAACGACAACTGTGGACCGCTCCGTCTCTCCCGGGCTATTCATTTATTCATCTGCGGGCGTCCATTCTCGGCCCCGAGTCCGGCCCGAGACTTCCGGGGTCCGGGAGAGTTTCCAACGGCGAGCTAGCGCCCCCGCTAGCTCCCGAACCATAAATTGAAACCAGATTGTGTATGTGTGGGTGAAGAGCGTCGCGACCACTACTGCTGCAGGTCGACTGCCCAGGACGTGTGGATGCGATAGATCGGAGAAGCCTTCGACAGTTCGAAATGATGGAACAGTCTGTAATTTAATATAGACTTTAGAGCACACACAGTGCTCTCCCTCTCTCTCTCTCTCTCTAGGTCAACACCCCAGCGAGCCGTTTCAAAGGCTGCACCACAGTGGACGACACCGAAGAGAACAATCGCGGGGCACACGCTAACACCTGCCACAAAAAAGCAAACCAAGCGTGTCCACCTGGTGCTGTGGACCTGCCGTGCTGAACGTGTGTAAATTTAAGTAACCGAGGAGTCGTCCCCAAAACTCGCCATGCTTCCGGGTTCAGAGAGCGGTGGCAGATCGTACCTGAGGCCAACTACGGCGAGGCTCCACCGTGTAGTTGGTGAAGAGTCCGTAGTTGCCATCGAGAGCGAGCGAAAAGACCCCGGCTTAATTAGCATGAGCCCCCTGGCAATGAGATTGGTCCTAATTTGTGTGGGTGTGTCTGCCCGAATCCCCTCATACAGAAACCTACCCCGGCAGGGGGGGGGTGGAGGAGCAGTTCATACATAATTCATGCCGTTCGTCCTTGCGCTTCATGGTTCTCCCGCTCTCTTCGGTGGTGGAACTCTTTGTCAATTTCGCAAATCGACGATGAAATTTAACTACAGCTCACAGCGTTGGTGGGTAGCAGAAATCCTGGGAACTGGGCTGTCCAGGGTGCGAAAAGGTTGGCTCTCTTCTGGTGTTGCGGGGGCGGGCAGTCGCAGCAGTAGCAGCGGTAGCCGTTCGTGAAAAAGCAAGACACAGTTTTATTTGGCCGCAACCTCGTGGCCTAGGTAAGCTCTGGGCTGCGGCGTTGTTTGATATCTCGAAGTCACGAAAGACAGTAAAAAGTGTGCCTGGGGTGGTGTGTGTGTGCCTAGTGCACGTGCCCGGCTGAGGTTTGAGCGTTTAACAGGAACTCGAGCTCGGGCAGGGGTCGAGCCGAAAATGGTTCGGCTGCTCCCCGGAGTTCGGGTGGTAATGGCGAGAAAACTTTGCCTTTGCCCGCAACTCATTAGGCAAGCTCACAGGAATTGGTTATTTCAATCAATTTTTTCTTGGAGAGATACCCCCCGGGGGGCCCGAAGGCCGGCAAATGGCAGTGCTGTCCTGGGGGAAAACGCTGGCCCTGCGGTTGATTGCGCGTTGGGCCTGCTGGTTGGGAGGGTGGCTAATTAAAAACTGAGCCTCCGAGCAAGCCTCCGAGTTGGAACCGTTGGAACACCCATCGATGCCAATCGATAAGAACGTGCTCCAACCACGGCAGGTCCAGGTCCAGGTGCGATGTGCGGTGTGGCTAGGAGGAGCTAGAGATTGGCCTTCGCGTCGGACGGAAGCAGGTTCGTTGGATGCCGCGCATTCCCGCGCGTGACGCGACAACGCAACTCCACCGAAGTGCACCGGAATAGCGAGGCGAATTTTATGACGCACGTACCAAGAGAACCATTAACAGCGACAACAAGGAGCCAGCTGACCTACAGCATCTTCCTTGTCCCGAGTCCCTAGAACAGATCGGTCCATCGATCGGTAGTTAAGATCTTCAAATCGTGAAATCCAATCTTCAAATGCACAGACCATCAGTTCTAGAATTGGCGGACACGATTTGCGAAGCGTGCAAAATACTGGACTCACCGAGTCAGCAGCAATGGCTTCACCCGCGGCTCGTCCGAGTCCCCGGGAACACCGTTCAAGCTTCCGACCGACAGACAACGAAGATACCAGCGCGCCCGCAGTTTACGTGCATCTCGATCGAAGAACTCGGGCTCCTCGGGAGACCGTGGCTGTAGATTTCCCGTAGCCATAAATCTCTTTCGTTGAAAATCGCCCAAAAACGCCATTGTTGCAGTCGGAACAGTGGTAAACGGTGACACTCAGCGCGCGATGCGACGGGTGTCCCCGACGACGACGACGAGCACCGCTCAGCACCACCGTACACTTCATCGAGCCCAACCGAAACCCGCGCGGCCACCAGCCCGGGGGATTGCCTAATGATGTAGAAAACAATTTTTGCGCTCGACTAAACCGGACGCCCGGTCCAATAGCGCTCACACTCTCGTTTGTTCGAACTCCACCGACTGCAGAGAACGCAGCAGCAGAACCGGGCAGTTACAGTAGTAACAGCACAACAGCGCGAGGCAGCGCCAGAACTCGAATAATGGCCCCCGGAGCGCGGCCATTGTGGCTCCAGCGGCTCCGAGACCACCTAATAATAGGGTGATCCAACCAAGTGTTTGGATTTTGGAACTACCGATTACTTGACTTTTAAACGTCAAACTTCATTCGTGGGAAATTGTGAAACTTTAGTAAAAGCTTTAGTACATTTACGAAATGGGCTCCCATACGCCTGGAGAAAATTGAGAAATATTAAGAACTTATTTCCAAAGTCCTGAGCCTTCAACTCAAACTGACGGCAGACGGCGCCTGACGTGCCATACAGGGACACCCACAATCGCCATATTGCCGATGGACCACCCTATACTTATTGCCCAGCCGCCTCCTGACGATTGATGTGTCAATCGTCAGGCGGGCTATGGAGCCGCCGGCGCACCTCATCATCTGCAGATTGTTTCGAGTAATGTCCTTAGCTACCATCTTTATGTCCTATTAAACTCAATCGTCCGGCTGCGGTTCTATGGTGCACATCAACACAATGGTGTACTAAACCGGCCCTGAAAGCGGTTTCAATAGGAGTGACACTCCCGGGGGTGGGTCCGGGGGTTCCTCAGGAACGCTCTCGGTCCCGCTCCGTCTGCTGCAAAGGATCGCCCCCGGGTAGTTAGAGAGCGTCTGGGCGTTTAAGCCCAGCTTCTGTGGCATTACAGAACAGAGGGCCTTGAACAGAGTGAGTGTTCCAAGAAAAATTGGCACTTAGTTCTGTTCGCAAAAACAAAACGCCCACCATTATAGTGTGTGTCGTTTAGAGGGGACTCGGGACACCTACAGAGCAACTCGAGCAACATGTTGCGCCGATAGTTAAAAGATCCCCGGAAGCCACCCCCGGAAAAACACTCCAGGCCCCGTAACTTTACACCTCCTACTTCGCGTACCCTTTAGGGCGGTTTGCTGTTTATCGGACGAGCTTTACCGATTTTCGATCGATGCTCGACTCCCAGACACACACAAACGCAGGACCATGTGTCAGCTGCAAACTTCCGGTCCGCCAGAAGGGGCAGCCAAAAATAGGATTGCATTGCAATAGCAGCACAAGACAATGCTCAATGCCCACCGCCAGAGCAATTGAGAGGACGGTAGCGAGAGAGAGAAAGAGAGAGCGCGAGAGAGAGAGAGAGTGAGGCAGAAATAAAGCGAATGGTTTGCCTGGGCACATCGGTCAATAATCCCCGGGACTGGTTTATTAATGGCCCCTAATGTTTCGGATCGGAAATGTCCTTTCAAACGACGCCACCATCAGGAGGGGTGGGCGAACTTTGGTCCGCCCAACGGAAGGGTTGCCGAGAATCAAACAGCCCAAAAGGTCAAACAGTGTTCAACTTCATTCGAACATGTTTTAATCAATTCCACGCTGCGGTGCATATTCCCTAGGTACACAGTTAATTGAATTCCCCCGAATTCGGGCGATGACGTACGGCGAACGCCAAGCGAACGACCATCGGCTGACGGTCACCCACTGACGACGCCGGCAATCTGCGCCGTCGACTGTTGGTATTTTAAAGGCAAATCAATTACGTAATTACGGGTAAGTTACTCCCCACGGGATAATGCATTCGCGCTATTTATTAATATTTTATCCTTTTTTTTCTCACAGCAAACCTGAGCCGCAAATCAGTTCAGGAGAGGTTCAAATTTGCTGGACCGTCACCTGTTGATGGGTTCTACTGCTACGAGCACTATTCGAAATACCGCTGCGCCGACGATTTGACGGACAATTAAGATTCCGAATAACATTCCGAACGAATTTGACAAGCATCAGAAAACTTCGGACACGAGGTTGACATTGTTGACAAAATTGCAAAACTAAACAAACTCGAAGCAATACGGTGCAAGCAGCGGGCCATCAACGACACGCGGCCAGTCCCGGGATGTGTGCCGGAGAACCTTCTGCTCCACCCGGACCAAGGTTCAAACTTCAACAGCAAACAAGACAACATTTTGGTTGGCACCTTCCGGATGGTTCAGGCGATGGAAAGCCATCTTGATGGAGCAAGCAAGAGCAACATCTCTCACACTCACTCTCACTGTCCCTGGCGGTAGGTTGTTTCATGTTCGAGCAAAGGAAGAAAATGTTAAAGTGTCAAGGATATTCGCATTCTTTTTCAGTACCTTTTGGCCGCGCCAGAAATGCTGTCGCCCGCCGCTGTCGAAATGGTCCGGGAGACCACCGAGCATTTCAACCTGGGGCCGTTTATTTTCCACTTCCAAACTACTACTACTACTGCTACGAGTACCACTACCACCAACGGTTCTCGGTGGCACCCGTCGTACTAAAAGCCCCGCGATGTCCTCGTTGTTGGCGTGACGGTGACTGACCGGCGACCCCCGGACTCACAGTGCGCTTTCGCAACACTCTGCGTCTCCGAGCTGGCGGCTGGAACTGGGACTGGTGTGTCCTTGACGAGCCCGATGGGCCCGCAAAAGGATGGGCCGTATCACGTGCTCTGCCGGTCGTCAACCGCAGACCGCCGCCCGCGACCAGCTCGTGATGATAACGTGTGACCGATTCGGTCACGGCAGCCCGTAACATTTGCTAACGGCGTACACGATAGCGGGGCGGTTCACGTGAATGTCGTCGCACGGCCGAAAGGACACGTGCGTCGTCGTGAACGAGTGGACCATATTCTACGCTTCGCTAGATAAAACCCGCAGGTTTTATGTAACAATGTGTTTGGGATTTGCCTGTTCGTTCGTACAATCGCGTAACGGGCAAGATTTATTGAGGCTGATTTGCGGTACTCCTATGAAGGCCCGGAGATACTCGGTCTCGGGGAACCATGCTCTCAGACTGTGTTTTTAGCCCTGTCTTATCGGAGGAGCGAACGCACTCTGTACGACGATGCTACGGTCGGGCAGCGCATACGTCACGCCAGGCTCCGGTGGGCTTGGCATGTCATGAGAATGGTCCGTACTAATCGTTTGGTGTCGGTCATTAGCGCGGTGTGACCGTTCGAGCAGTTCATCAAAGCAAGGTATCAGCAGCAGAAATAGGATAAACACACGCACACTTACCCTCAATCCATTTGTGAAACAGTTTTCCGAATGTGGCCGTCTGGTAGATCCTAGCCATCTTGCCGCCCTAGCACCAACGCAGATAGCAGCGGTAGCGACGGTAGGGACAACAGCGGCAACAGCGACAACGGCGGCGGCGACGACGGCGACGGCTGCAGCAGTAGCAACAACAGTTTGTTTACGCAAAACGAGCCACCCGTCCCGTAAGCCATTTAGGAGCCAGTTTGGTAGCAGGACGCGATAGCAACACAACATCAGCAACAACAATAACAGCAACAACAACTGTGTGTGCCACGAGAGCCACGAGAGGCTTGCCACGGAGTCGTGCGGCGTCGTGCGCGGTCAATGTGTCTCCCACTTGAGCCGGACCGACGGAGAAAGAGAAAGAGAGAGAGAGAGCTGTAGACACAAGAAAAGCACCAGATTTGTGGCTTGTGGGTGGCTGGGACAAATCACATACCTCACGCGACCACGAATCCTGCGACAGGGACTCCACTCTACGGGATCCCAGATCCGCAATCTCTCACATTTGTTTATCGCGCGTACTCTGCTGGTGGTGTCCTTTGCTGCTCCCACCGCCTCACCAGCCCGGTATCACACTCCTGCCACCACTCTCTCTATAAATATTTTCGCACCCGCGGTTAGGTGTTTCGTGTTTTCTTCTGTGCTGTCTCCTTCGGTTGTTTGGTTGTGCTTTAGCTTGTTGTTCACTTGGTTCTCGTCTCGACTCGGTTCACTGCTTCACTGCTTTGCTTCTGTCACTGTGTGTTGTCACTCTTGCTTTTGCTTGTTTGTCTTTTGTCTTCACTTCTCTGTCTCTTTCTTTCCAGCCGTCGTTCGTTTGTTCTTTCTTTTATGCGCTGTTGGCCGCCTGCCGTTCTGAGACCACCGAGAACTTCGAAACACACTCGCGCACGGGGTTTTAGTTCTACTCAAGCGAGTCGTCTGCTCCCGGTCCCAGCGGGCGCTAAACTCTGCGGTTAAACATCTGAGCACACCCACACACGCAGATATACGGGAGGGAGTAAGCGAAACTAATTAGGTTTGGCCGGAGTGCCGAAATTAATTAGCTGCGCGCGCGCGGCTAACACCGTCGGAAATCACTTTCGCCAGGGTATAAACGTCAGACAAACGTCACACCGGCCGCTGAAGCCGCGCCAGGCTCGCCCGCTGTTGGTGGGAGGCGGTTGTAGGTTCCACACACACATGCACACAAGGACAAGGACAAGGACATATCGTGCGTACTGCCGATTATGGTAATCATGGCGGCCCCCGCGGTAAACGACCAAAAATCGGGATCAAGTGTAAATCGATGACGATGCCAACGAACGGGGTGGCATCGGAATAGTAGGTGGGCAGTAAAACGCCCACCGCGGGTAGGTAGGTAGCACACCTAACGACGGCCCTGTCAGTAACACGGGGCGCTCTCTGGCGGCCGCACAAAAGGTTTCCCGGTTGTGATCCTGACCGTTTCCAGGTCCTAGAGTCCGAGAGCGTACCTTCGGTCGGTCCGTGGAGAGCTACAAAAAAAAAGGTGTTGGTGTTGAACGAACGCCGTAGCGTGAAGAGATTTGCAAACCCGGCCCAGCCGGTAGGAAGGAGTATGGGCCAACAAGGACCTGGAACACTACACAAGGTTTGGCACGGCTTTCGTCAGGGATGTCAGATGCCCCCGGGGAAAAAACTCCGAGGTGTGTTTTTTTCACGCCGACTTTGCCGAAAAGAAAATCACAGCTGACTGTGGAGGGGGTGGGAGGGGAGGGGGGGGCATTAAAAAAGGGTCCTCGTGCGTACTCTCCACACAGGCATACCCAAAAGATGGATTGACAGGAGCTGACTCCAGGCAGATGGCGCGTGTTGTTGCACCCTCGCACAATCCCAGC
>NC_071287.1:9687936-9698170 GCF_943735745.2 Anopheles bellator | reverse complement strand
TGTGTGTGTGTGTGTGTGTGTGTGTGTAGGTGTCGATGTTTTGGTCCCTTGCCTCAACTAGCCCTCTGCACACTCGTGTGATAAGTCCTTCATACTTGGCGGCAGCCCTGGCGAAGGACCAACGGACCCCTTCGCTGCATACGTTCGGACCTTCCATAAGTCTGTGGGCGAATGGTGAGGTGTCGACCCCACACGATCGACTCTGTGTGTGCGGTGAGGCTTGTGGGGACACACAATCCAGGACCCTCGGTAAATCCTGGCGGCCACATGGCGATGCTTGGGGTTGCTAATTTATTTGCGCCCATGCGCCCGGGCCAGGCAGGGGCACATAATTTCCGGCATCCCTGTGTGTTCCCGGTTCTGCCGCTGACCCCCGCTCTCCCGCGAGCCCCCAACCCGCTCATCTACCAGAGGCCATATGGCGGACCTCCGGGCGAGTGAAGGAGTCGGGCGATCGGGGATGCCCTTGACTTGCCACGAACCCTCCCCTCCCAGGAACTTCTCAACGCGAGCGTGTCCGAGCCCGTGTGTGTGTGTGTGTGTGTGAAGGGGTGGGCGTGCTGACGACACACTCGAACGGGCTCGGCCAGCACACAAGGACCTCGACCTCGGCGCAGATAAGGGTCAGATGATTTATGTTGCCCCGACCGGGGCTCAGGGCCACTCCGCCACCGCCAGCGCCACCGACACTGCCTCTTACACCTCCATGCCTCTCCTGCTCCCTTCCTTCTTCCTTCACGTGAGCATCATCATCATCCTATTCTGGAGCGCCTCCCTAGCGGCTCCCTTTCCTGGCGGGTTGCCACCATAGGCTCCCTAACAACCAAACACCCATCCCACCCACCCAACACCCACTGGTGGTCCCGAAAGCCAGCAGGACCCAAACGAACGAACGAACGAACGAAGAAACAGAAGAGGGGACAACGCGCCATGAACATGTTTTATCTTACTTTTTGTTTACTTTTCATGCTGCTCCCCAACCCCCAGTGCCCCCCCATCTGCGTGCCCTTGCTCTCTTCCACAATCTTGGCCTTCTTGTGGCCTGGAAAGCGAAAATGGCGTCTTGGTCTAGCGTCTTGGTCTCTTGGGTGACTCTCTCGAGCCCCAGTCGAGGGTGTATCGAAGAGGGGTCGCCGGGAGGGGTGACTCCTACGGACTGGGGCGAGGTGTCGCACCTGATGCACTCCTCGTGTGGGGGATGGTGGCTCGGTGTATGCGTGTGATTTCACAAGACCAAGATGTCGCGCGGCCGCCTGGGAGAAGCAGGTGTGCTTTCTCCCTCGGCGGGGGCAGGGGTTGGGTGGATACAAGTGTGTGTGGGTGTGTGTCTATTCCAGTTTACCCACCAATCTCCGCTCGCCTTCCTCAGCCACCCTAGCCACCCTAGCCACCAGCCACAGGGGACTTCTTGATCTCCGACACACCGCGTCCGAGAGTCCGGACTCCATATTGGCAACAGCTTCTTGGGTATTAAAATCCGGACCAACCGGAACCCACATCTCCCCCCAGCCCCCCTGCATGGCCTTCACATCTACATGTGAAATCCTAAGGAAGCATCCCCACCCCGTGGGACCCAAAAACCAAAAAGTAAACAAAACAACAGCGGCTAAGTGGGTGTGTGTCAACCCTCCCCGGGTGGGGTGGGGGCGGCTATTGATTGAGGCTACCTTCATCAATACCCAGCATCCCCCCAGAGCTATTGATTCACCCCATTCCGCACCGATTTCTCCAGTGTTTCTCCAGATTTCTTCAGACTGCTTATTAAGAGGCAGGCAGGACCCAGGACCAGGACTGCTTATCCGGCAGTCGGGACCCCATTCTCCCCAAGCTCCCACTAGGAGGTCCACCAGGTTTCGAGACCACCGAGCCTCGCTCGAAAATCAGTAAGCCCGTCTTGGCCGACCGCGGATACGCGGAGCTTCCGCGAAATTGCTCTCGTCCTCCCAAGTGGTGGGTTCATCTGGGACACACTCTTGTCTGTAAATCTCTTGTCTGTGAATGAGGGAGAGAGACAGAGAGAGAGAGAAAGGCGGAGAGTGGCGAAAAAGGACGTGGAGTGTGGATGAGTAATTTAAAACATTTACCTGGCTCTCATTTCATTCTCCCTGTTCGCCTCTCTGTTCTCTCTTCTGTGGCTCTGATTTTACGCCACGATCCTGTAAGGTCCTGTGTTTTTAATGTTTAATGTTCCGTTCGTTCGCTCCCACCACAGCGCACGGCCCACTCGCCATCGGCCCTGGTTCGGTTCTGGTCGAGTTTGATGTTTATTTTGTTACCCGACTGCTGTTTTCTGCCCCCGCAACTCTTACTTTCACTCTTCAGGGGATTTGTTTCATTCTGCGATTTCGGTCCCTATCTATTGCGATGTGCCGACCTGGGGGGCGCTTTCCCCGACTCTGTGACTGTGCAAGAGTATTTAGCTTTCTGCCGCTTATGCTCCAGCTCCGTTTTTTTTGGTGGTAACATTCGAGAACAGCCTTCTTGCAGGGTACGCCGCGCGGGTTGTCTTTTTTCGCGGTCGGGTGTTGCTTTACCCACCGGTTTTTTTGCTGTTCACACACTGTGCTGACGCACGCAGCAATCCGAGGCACCAACACCAGACCAACCGGCCAGGAAGCCGGCGGGCACATTATCAACTGCCAACCAACCACGATGATAACCACGAAAGGGAATCACACCAGGACATCGCCGCGAAAAACGATGACGAGAGAGCCGGAACAACGGGGCAAAAAACGGCTTTCCATATTTCAGGAAAGAAAATACGCTACGCGCCGTTTGCGAGGGCGTAGTCGCCAAGTAGTCGTCGTCGCCGTGGTCGTCGTTCGTTAAGAGGCTTTCGGGCAATATCTTCGGGTTTCGCTGGAGATTATTGGGAAATTAAATTCGGCAACGATCGCACTCCGGAGGCGATAGATAGGCTCTTCGCCTTCTACCGCACCGTAGCTGTTCTCGGCGTACTGCTCGAATCCAAAAACACTGACTGCGCCTGGGGGGAGGAAACGATATCAGCGACACGAAAGCGACATACAATCTGGCCGCATCTGTTATCGTTGGTCTACGTCCGCCTTCTCGGGCCTCGGGCCGCAGCCGCATACGAAGGGATTCGAAGTTTGCAGCGCTCAGAATCCAATCCGCGCGTGGTCGTCGAGCCACCTACCCGGGAATCTTTGGGAACCCTTGAGACGCCGGGACCAGTCTACGTTTTGTAACAAACAACAACGCCTGGACGTAGATGCTACACGGGAAATTCACATCCACAAGTCAACAGGTAGCACAAGAACTATCAGCTGACGTAACCTACGTGGCTACGAGCCTAATTTTTTTTGTCATATTGGTACACTCTTTAAATGAACGTATGTGAAGTTGCATTTCAATCGGTCATCTAATTTCATGTTTTACAAGCCATTTAGTATCGACATATCATAGTATTTTTTACACTGGAAAAAATCAAGTATCGCGCAGTGATTCATTTTTATTTTTGAAAGGTTTATAAATAAAGGAAAATTATGAACAAATGTTGAAAGTGTATAAGGACTCTTCACTTTTAATTTGGTGGGTAAAAGGGGTGTTTCTGACTTTAAACGTGGTCGTACTATCCTCCAAGACGATCCATGTCAAAAACGTCAAAAAACAGACACAACAACTGAAATCGTAGAAAAAATACAGGATATCGTATTGGAAAATCGTGAATCACTTAGAGAGATTTAGTATAAGGCCTACAAATTTCATTGAGCGGTATAACCAATATTTTGAGAAAGCTGTTTGCAAAATGGGTGCCGCATTCGCTAAAAACGTATTCGAATGCATCTTTCTTGACAACATTTAAAACGTTGTCGATACAATAAAGTGGATTTTATGCATTGAATCATCACTGTGGATGAGCCTTGAGTATATCGCCATCATCCTGAATCAAAATAAGAGGCTAAATATGAGGGGAACCTTTTTCTTCGGTTCCGAAACGAGTTCGTCCAGAAATTACCTAAAAAGATGTTGGCATTAGTTTTTAGGGATGCGAATGGAATTTTGTGACCGGATTACTTGCAAACTGTTAAAACGATAAATTTCAGTTATTGTTGTAACTGTTCAGACCAACTGAAAGAGAAAATTTGTGAAAATGACCCGGTTTGCAGAAGAAAAACATCCTCTTGCATCAGGGCAATGCAACGTGTCACAAGAGCATTTCGAAAAGGGAAAAAATCCATGAATTAAAGTTCCGGTATCCGCCGTATCCACTAGATTTGGCCCCTGGCGACATCCATCTGTTTTCAAACAAAAAAAATCGTGCCCGGAAAGCGCTTTTCATCAAATGATGAAGTCATGACAGCTGTAAATAATACTTTGACATGTCGATACTAAATGGCTTGTAAAAAAAATTAAGTGGCCGATTTAAACGAAACCTCATATACGTTAATTTGAAGAGTGTAACAATATGGCAAACAAATTAGGCTCGTAGCAGCGCCCTATGGTCCGCGCACTTGTGGTCGCAACTATCGTCAAGAGTGCGTAAGCTCGTAGAACTTTCTTTTGAAATTAGCCGGTACCGGTTACAATCCATGACAAATTTGGTCCAAATCCCACACACTTTGCCATTCGTGCACCCGGCTGTTGGTCTACTTGCTTGGGCTAGCCTGTGGACTTGTTTGTATACCTTCGGTCGGTTAGACAAAAACAAGCCCGCAAACGCGACAACACAAATCTGCAGCACGGGCCGCGAACATGAAATGGAATTTGACAGCCTCGTCAGCTTAGCCGTATCTTAATTGACTGTGCCGGGAAGCGGGCAGAGAGATAGAGACAGAGAGAGAGAGCGCGTTGGTAGTGCTCCAAGAACAAGGCCAACGCGGGGTTCTTTTGAAAGCGTCTAGGACCTGCGCACGTGCTAACCGCGTGTTACGTTAATACTGAGCTCAGCAAGATGCTCACTGCTCGCATTAACAGGGACCAACCGAAACGCGGTTCGACTCGCCCCCGAGAGTTCCTGGGAATACCCTGATAAAGCCGGGCTGGTACACCCTTTTTTTCCTAGGACTACAAAATGTGTGCTGCAAAAATCTGGAAGGTATTTTAGATGATTGCGCTAGTGTCCCTTTCTCTCTCTCGCTGATCGTCGAGAACCTCGGGGAAGGTTTGGGAGGCTTTGTTGGCCACGACCACCATACACACAGAGCCGGGATGCAGCTCACAGCCGCTAATCGTTTATCGTAGTCTGCGCAGCTAGGGGCCGTGCAAAGGCCAGACCTATTAAGTCCCAGACTCGTCCACTCGGCAGTGTTGCCAGCCACAGAGGATACCGCAAAGGCCGGCAGTTTTATGATGCGTGTTTCTAATGGGCGCCCCCACAGCCCGTTGAAGCAACTGACCACACTTCGTAGGCGATTTGCCATTTTTTTCGGTCCCCTGCTAACTGAAGGCTACGTAGCGGCCGCAGTAGCCGCCGCCGTAGCGTCAGGAATTCGGGACGGTGAGTGAAATACGCTGTGTCATTGGTGAACCGGCTGGACAAAACACCCGGACACTTGCTGGACTGCAAAAACACGCTGGCACGCTGGTCTGACCTGGCCTGTGGAGGTCTGTGGAGTCCATCATCGCGTTGCGCTTCTCCGCTCCAATCGGATTCGTCGATTGGCCCGCACGCTGACCGGGCCACACAGTTAGCTCGCCACCACCTTGAGCGGAAAGCGCGCTCAGCCAGAGGAGCCAGAGGAGCCAGAGGAGTCACAGGAGTGCCACGGACCGGACTTCAATTGGTCGTGTTCCGGGTTCTAGCCACTAATGGTGGTGCGCTGCGCTGGCAGTCATAATTTGGCAGTCACTCCACCACCAGTCACCAAGCCTTGATGCTACACAAAACGTCTCCCTCACAGAAACCGGTGCAGATCGTGTAGACCAGTAACGGTGACGTGCAACCTTCACACCGACGGCCTGTCACCGAGTGCGTCGTAGGCGTGCGCCGGCCACGGGAATTACGCCATGATCCTGGGCCACCATCGGGGGGCGCTTATCGACCGAGGAAGCCAGCCAAGCCGGAGCAGCGAGGAAGTCCCCGGACGTTGGGCACTGGGATTGGTGCGGAACTGGGGCGGGTGGGCAATTAAATAAATGTGAAAACCCTCGGAATCGCACCCGGGCGGGCGGTCGGGCGCGCTTGCGGTTGCGTTTGTCTACCACGGGTTGGAGAGGGGGGGCGTGTTCTGTGGTCACGTTTCGCGGCAGCAGCAGAGGTGGAGGCAACGGCGGCGGCGGCTAGAGTGAAACAGTTCGGCTGCCGGCGCCGTCGCGCCCCCCTGTCGAAGGTCTGATGTTAGTTGCTGATCTGATCTGCGTGCCCGCCCGCCATCGACCGCCAGCCCGGCCCGTTTTGGAGAAGTTGGGCAGACCTAGACTGGCGGCACTGGTCGTCGTCGTCGTCGTCGGCTTCCGAGAGTGACCGGCCGATGCCGCTCACACGCAAATCACGCAGCACGCGGCCAGCCAGCCAGCCAGCGAGAGCCGGGCGGGGAGCCGGTGGATTTGCCGTCCTGACCGAATTCGGAATTATGGAAACGACGATTCCTATCAGCTCCGGCCAGTCCCCCCCCCCCCCCCAAGCGGTCCAAGGGCTTAGACACGTTCCGTTTCGTTTTCGCTCCACACGGCCGGGCCCGGGGTGGTCGTTTGGGGACCGGCTCCTACACTCTCCGGTCTCTCGAGGTCTGATGGGGTCTCTGGTGCGGCGACCTGGAGAAGCAGAAGCAGAAGAAGTCGATAGTCGTAACACGAGGTAGCACCGGCACCCGAGCACCCAGCCACACACACCGAAACACGGAAGAAGACGAAGGCGAAGGCGATGGTGGCGGGGCTGGTGGGGGTGCACCGTGAGCCACCCTCGTACCACGTTCCGGGGGCACAGATTCTAATTTCAACCACTCTGCGCCAGCTCGGCTCTCGACTCTCTCGGCCTGACCAGAAACCGCCGGTTCGTACCCAATACCTTATCAAACTAAGCCACACGACTGAACGGCTGAATCCGGCCATCTCGCTCACTCTCACTCTCGGGCTCGGGCTCGCAGTAACAAGGTGTTATTTTCAACCACTTCAGAATCTCACCCACACACACCAAGGTCTGGCCAGGGGTCGACTGCCACCGGTTCGCTATCCTTGCGCCCGTGTGTAGCGCTGGGCTGTGCTGTTGCAAAAAACTATCGGACAATGCACACCTTAGAGGTTTATTGTCGTACAGCACGTGGGTTAAAAAGTCTCGGGCTTCGGACCCTTCACGCAGAAATCTGTTAGCTGTTCTCATGAGATGATTCTACCCGTACGTTTTTTGAGCAGTGAGTTCTGTGCCATGAGTGACAGTATACTTTTGTTATTTTCAAAACAAAACAAACAAACAATTCAAGGTTAGAAAGTTAGAATAGCTTGACTTGGAGAGTGTTACAAAGAATCCAGCTCCAGAGGGCAGAAGATACAGTGGCTGGCAAAAAGAACCTATGTTCAAGAACACAAAAGATTTCAGAAAATACGAGGATGAAACATTTGCTTTAGTCATTAAAAATCAATTAAAAACATTAAATAAGATGTGAATATGATAGTTTTGCTGTATCTAGGGACGATTGAGACAAATTTGACTTTGATACTATCATTCACCAACAAGACTTCTTCATTCATTAATTAAATTAATTAATTTTCCAGAAAACAAGGTCCGATTTGTCTACATTCTACATTCTATGCACGGAAGGAGTTGTATACCTTCTGATTTTTGGTTTTGGCGAATATTTTAGACGAATTGAAAATGGTTGGTGGAGGAGATATTCAGTATCCTTTTATCAACTCGTTTTGGTGTTGATTTCTAGCGCCCCACATTTTTAACATGATGGATACGACCTTCATTTTCATATAGCTTGATTATTGCTGCCGATTGCTTGCACGCTTTTGTCAAAAACTCGTACAATATCTCTATTATTTTTTCCACTAATATTCAAATTAATAACTAATTTTTCGTTATTCATTAGTTAACTTGCAATATTTAGAGGGTTCTGTCATATTATAAGGTGAGAAACTGCATAATGTCTTGTGAATGCTTCACCACGCGTTTCGCAGCGTTAACTCTGCATTTTGAATATCAAAACAAATCACGATATTATTATTCATCACAAAAAATTACGTTATTATTGCTTATAAATTTAAAAATGTACTCTAGTTTCTTTAATACCGAGCAAAACGAAGGAAATTGGCGTGGAAAACTGAAAACTTCAAGCTTCCAACTTAAACTAAGCTTGTTTTCGCCAGGCTCAAATTGACCTATGGTACATTTAACTCTCATTTTATCGCCTAAATTTTGCTCTGCAATCTAATATTCAACGACTCAAAAGAGTCATTGAAAAAGAAGATGTACTCATATTTTCACATATTATTCAAATGTTCTGGAGGTAAGGTTCTTTTCGCCATCCACTGTAAATCGTTGTATAAACCCTTGATGAAGCCAGTGTTGAACCAAACCCGAACGTGTTTTCTTCCCCAGACCCGGCACTTTTTAGGTCCATGTAGGTTATCTGTGTTATCCGCTTCCCGGTAGTCCCTATCCTGCTACCGGTACAACGGCGACATCGATGCCAACGAACTGTGCGAACGACGAGCAGCCCGTCGCAGAGCTGCACCGTATCGCTATCGTCAGTTCGATCCCTCCTACACACTGGAGTGTGCTGGAAGTTTCAGTTGGCCCGCACGATACGACTAATAATTACAGCCAAAACCCGCCCTATGTGTGAGTATGATACAAATACACAGATTGCACACCGGTTTAAGCGATCTTCCGTTTTTCAGCTTGGTGCGGCCATCTTTACACTCTACCGTTGGCTGTGTGGCCGACGGCTCCAAATATTTGACGTGCCCTTTGACAGCCGCTCTTTGCGTTCGGGCGCGGATACTGTTTTGCGCGGAATAGCGATCAACTCATAGCCAACCAGAGTTCGAAGCCGTTACCGATAGACGTCAAATCGCAGCTCGACGCGTCGTAAGTCCGGCAAGCAGGAACACGGACGCCTCCAGAGTTTTTGTGAGGTCGCACCACGAGAGCTAAACGCGCCGTCTCCGGTGACTCCGGAGCAGGACCAGCAGCAGCCGCAGACGCATCCAGCCACAAGCGTTCAGCGCAGTTCCGAACCACAAACTCGGAGGGGGGAAACGAGAGTGCGGTGCCGAGAAGGTGAGAGCAGACGAGGGGGGGACGCGCGCGCAACACACACTTTGTAGCGCGCGTGATTATTGGCACGTCGTTACTGTTGACGGTTGTTATTATATTGTAGGCCCTACTCTGTCTGGTGTCTGGCGCGCGCGGCACACTCCGCCCGGCTCGGCCGACCGCAGCCTTCAGCCGCCGCCACCGCCACCGATGACGACGCCTGACAACGACGCCGACCGGCCGGTCCGATTTGTTTATCCCTCGTCACGGACCAATTTTCAGCATCTTCCAAACTTTAACCCCGCCGGGAAACGTCGCCGCCACCACCGTGATCGGTTCTGAGTGGCCTCCCCCCCGCCTAACCCTATGGGAGATCGACAGCTGGAGGGGGGGTGTTTGGGCAGAGGAGGAGTCGGACGGGGGGAGAGGTAAGTTGCACGATCGTAGCGAGCGACAGCTTAATTGATGGTATCATGTTTCGTGAACAGCGCGTTATGAACAGCCTCTGAAACCTCTCACACTCTCTGTTTCATCAATCAGGTCTGCCCGCCGTTCGAGAGACCTGCCTGCCTGCCCGTCTGCCTGCCCGCCGCAGTGTTTGGGCCAGGGAGGGGAGGCAAGCGTTCAGTGTAAAAGTTCGGCGGTGTCGTCGTCTTCGTGCGGTCAATTCACGCGAGCGTCGCGACACACGCGCGGAGGCAACGGAGGTGCTAGCGTATATGGTGGGTGAGGGGGGGGGGGGGGGGGGCAGCGGGGTGCGGGTTGAGATCTGGGATCCCCCCCACGCCCAGCATTTGTTTCCCAGCGATTAGGTTTTCAATCATCTAAAAAGCCGGAAGCTGCCGGAAGACTTTGGGGAGTCCCGCCGCCTGATGGATCTTATTGGTTTTCCGTCGCCGCTAGCGTGTGCGTGTGGGGGTGGGCGTCTCTGGGGTGGGTCTGGTGTGTGGTGAGCAACGTCAGCCAGGTCTTCAAATGAAAAGTAAATTAGAAAGAAAAACCCAAGACGGCGGAACGGAACAGACGGCACATACAGGGAGAGGGAGGGAAACTTCGGACTAGGGCAGGTCC
>NC_071287.1:9663888-9687836 GCF_943735745.2 Anopheles bellator | reverse complement strand
CGTTGTTGTGGGTAGTGCGGGACCAAGTAGACCAACAGGAGTTCCGTAGCCCCAGGAAGATCCCACCCCCGCGCAGTTCACGAGCCTCCCCCAAGACAACATGGGAGGTCCTGGCTGGGGAGAAATTCTACGTCCACCGCCAGTTGGGAGTCCCCGGACGTAGCGAACTGTAGCGAATTGTTCGGCACGTGGACAGCACGCACAGCAGAGCGGAGGGTAGGAGCATGATGAGGAGGAGGGCAAGTGAGCCGACTGACTGGAGGACGATGGTAGTGGTTTTGGGCTGAACTCTAGTGGTCCCGAGTGGTCTAGAGAGGTCCTGCGGTCCTCTCGCGCCAACGTCCACACCTCGAACGGAGGTGGCCCGCCCGGGGGGCTGAGTTGGGCTGGCTAACGGGAGCCTCCTTCTCCACAAGCTGTCCATGGGGAAGTGGTGGAGCGGGAAGCGGGGGCCTACAATCGAAATCTCGGCGTATTTTTAGGCGTGCGGCCTTGGCCCGGACTGTGCACTCGCGGGACATTAGATACTTTTGACTGGCCTTCTGGACATGGCGTTTACACGGCGCGCGTCGTAAACGGCGCTGCACACATAGACACGCGCGGGCGCGCGCGCGCGCCCTTAAACAGGTTGCCGAGGCGGAGGGTAGGCTGGCGTTTTACGACGTCCGCACGTCCCGGACGTCGACGGGTGAGCTGGGCCGTGAGCTCGTCGCTCGTGCTCGACCTTCCCAGAACCGGAACGCACACACTCTACTTCACTCACTCTCTCTCTCTCTTTCTCTCTCTCACCCACACAGGCAGACTGTGGTACACCACGGGATCAGCCCCGGGGGCCAGCGAAGGAATTGGGAGCGGAAGCAGAAAACTTCAACGATTAACACGGTTGGCTGCCAGCCCGCAGCCGCCGCCGCCGCCAGTAATCGCACGGACCACCACGTCCTCCCCAAACCACCCGCCACCCACCACCCACCAGCCGGCGCATAATGACACAACTGGCACACGGTACGGCACGTAGCGCGCAAAAAGTGACACAATTAGCCCCCGGGGCGCAGGAAGAGAGCTCCGGATTTCCGTCTTGAGGGCCGCGCCCGCCACTCGGAAGTGGCACGGCACGGTGAGAGAGGGGCACGGGGTCGATGCGATTAGCCCCCCCGCGAGCCGCGATTAGAGGAAGGTGTACGAGGACCCTTCGCGCGCGCGACGGATGCGCGGCCTCCGTCCCATTCTTTGGTACATTCTTCGGTCTAGGGTCGGAGTCGTGGCCGGGGCCGGGGCCGCGCGGGGTGTCACATTCCTCGTGACGGGCCTTGTACGCCTTGTGTCACCTTTACCAACACCCGCGCACCCGCGTGCATCCGCGTGCACCCCGCGTGTCGGCTGGCTAGCTGGCCGTGTCGATTTCAGTTCGCAGCACCTGTGCGGGGACGGTAGCTCGTGGCTCGCGGTGGCCCAGTCACCCGGCAGGAGGGCGGCCGGAAACAAGATACAGCCGCCGGGGCGAGGGGGGAGGGGGCGGTGGCACCGGGGGAAAGAGATTATGCTACGCGCCCGCCGATGATGCTTCGATCGGGCGGGTCCCGCGTAAGGCGACACTCACCCCCGGGGGTTGGGTTTCCCAGTCCACGCGTCAAATCGCACCCCAGGGGTAGGGGAGGAGGGCAGGGGTAGTACTACATCTTGCTCACCCCCGCAGCCACCGGCACCCTTCGTCCGTTCGCCAGTTGCCCTAATGACATTCCCAGCCACGTTGGTGGCGGTGGGTCGCTAGCCGCCCGGTCTGCGTGGCGGGAATACGCGCGGCGCTGTGGTGGTCTGTCCGGTGGAGAGGGGAACGGGGTGGGGAGGGGGAGGGGGGCATTCTAATGATGCGATTTATCAGCACGCACCCCGCACAATAACGCATCGCACCCGGCGCCCACGACGGGAAGGTCACTCTAATGTGGGACTGACCTCCCCCTCCCACCAGTCCCCTTCCTTCACCCAACACGTCCATGCCCCCCCCTCCCACCCCTCGGCATCGGTCATTAGTTAGACACGAATTGCCGCGTGGTGGGGACATTGCCAAACTCACGCCCTGCGGTGGGTGGGGCGGGGCGGGGAGGAATGGTGTGGCTCCATGTGAGAGACCCTTGTCGTGCCACCCACCCCGCCAAACCCTAGCGGGTTGTCCGGGGGGGGGGGGACTTTCTACAGTTCCAGGACCTCCGGGACTTCCGGTGGCGAAGGTGTCCGGAGGCGCGCTGGGAGTTGATCGGGGCAGGGGTCGGGGTCGGGGTCAGGGTCGGGTGCCAAGATCGGGCGCATTAATTTAATCTCCTCTCGTTAGGACGCCTCGACCCGTCCAGGCCCGGCGGAGGCCCGCACCCACTCGAAATCTCGTTACTGACGGCTGGTGGGGGGCGGGGTGGGGCGAGGTGGGACGTGGGTGCGGTCACGGGATGGCCAGTGGGAGGGCCAGTGAGGGTTGAAATGGTTTACAAATTTAATTGATTTGAATTTCGCACCCCGAAACCCGGCGGCCTGAGAGACCTGACAGATTTGATTTTGACAACTCGTAACACCCCCCGCGGCATGTTCCCGCACGCCAGTCAGGACCGTCAGGCGGGCGAGCGATATAACCCACCCCCCATTTAGGTGGGAGGACCCTGGGGGACGCAGCTCGCAGCAGCAATTAGTTTAATTTGCTTACCACAACACATTTAGCAACAGCCGACAGAGGGCGTTGATCAGCAACTCCGCTGCATCGCTGCTGGGGATTCTTCGCCGTCCTGCCACTCCCATCCGTCTTCCCCTCGACCGGAACTACCAGCAAGGATTCCGTCTTGTGCATCTTGCTGTATGCGTAATGTGACGATGTCCTTGCAGGGCTTCCGTATGGCGTCCTGGACACTCTTTAAAACTCGCACTCACTCGGATCACGAGTCCCCGTAGGGTTGCCTGAGTCGCAATGAGGAGGCTCAATCTCAAATGGACTATAATAACAACAACAACCACCTCCACGTGTCCTTCCAGATGGAGCGCCGCAAAGCCTGATCAGTGCAAATCAGCCAGAGCTAGCCGGCGACCCGCAGCCTGAAGCACCACTGCTTCAATCTGCGTCTACCATCGACTGAAGAATAACAAAGCAGCAGGCACCGACGCGGTTGTAGCCCAGCTCGTAAAGACTGGCGGGGAGAGAGACTAGAGAACGAGATCCAGCAACTCAGGCAACATAGCTGATGTGTGGGATCGGTCGTCCCTATGGCTGGAATCTCGGCATCATCTACCACCAGTCAACAAAACGACGTTGGGGTGTAACGGTGCTGCCTACCAGGTCTTCTTTCCCTGTAGGACCTTCTCTCCCTGTAGGAGATGTGCGCTAGCGTGCTACAGTCTGAAGAAGCAATTTCACGCACAGTTCCTGCCGAGACAGTTAAGGCCGGAGTTATAAAGAACCTGTAGAATCCCAATGCTCACTCAGTCTCTGAGACATGGACTATGTCCCCGAGAGGACAACGAAGTTCCGGATGTGATAGCTCCTGTGAAATGCCGCGCATTGTATGTCCGATTTTCGAAATGGTCGCATTTCCAAGATTGCAGCTAATGTTTGTTTGTGTAGTCCCACTTACAGTCTCAGCCAAAGTGCCCACATTATCAGCAACTGTTGCACCTGCATGAATCTCTTTTTCCCGCTGCTCTTTTTATAACAATGTTTGTAACACATCAATCACATGTAGCAAATACCATTCAAAAGCCTGTGGTAGAACCGGTCTACAAAGTATTAGGTTTAGAAGTTAATGCTTGCTGTTTTACAATTGATGGCGTCACTCACTAAATGTCAAAAATGGGTGTTTATGAAATATTTGTTTGGTAGCTACTGTCATTACGCATCTAACGCAGTACAGATTGTTTGGTCAAAGTGTTAACAACACTTGATTGAAGCAGCTGAAAATGTCGACTTTTGTTCCTGATAAACGGTTTTTGCGGGGAGTACTTTTTCATTACTGCTTGCACGGCAGAAAAAAGGGATTCTTGTACCGAATCGTCACTGGTGATGTAAAGGGGAGTTATTACAAGAATCCAAAACGTAAGAAGTCCATGGTGAAAAGGTGAACCAAGTCCACCGCAACCGAAGCGAAATATTCACCGCGCAACGGTTGTGCTGTGCACACGGTGGGATATGAAAAGTATGGTGTACTTAGAGCTTTTAAAACCGAATGAAATCATTGAAGGAAAATCCCATCAACAACAATTATTGCATTTGAAGCAAAGCATCGGTTCACTTCTTATGAAAGTATTGAAAAATAGGTCTCTGAGGGGATCGCTCCTACAGATAAGAAGTTCTATCGACACAGAATCGAGGGACTACTTAAAAGAAGGCAAAAAGTAGTAGCTAACGATGGACAATACTTTCATTAAGGTAGTCATATGATTTGTTGTTGTAGTTAGATTACAAATGTCAAATAAAAACCACCGGAATTAACTTCTACACCTAATATATTTCTTTCTTTAGCACCGTTTCATCGTCACTTTCAGCAAGAACTGCACCTCAGTGATAGTAAATACTAGAAGTGAATAGAATTTCGAACTGCTGCCCACTGTCGAGCGAAAGATATAATAGAGTAACCTGCTGAGAAGTTGGTATATGGTCGATTTATGGTCGATATATCTGCGAAAAACTGTGCCCTGAGCGAAAGCGCACACTCTCGTGGCAGTCAGCAGCCGCAAGGCATCGGTGGGCGAACGGCAACCCAACCCCGCGGCTGCCGCGTCATCAAAAAATGATCACATTGTTCACCGGCGCGTTATAGCACCCCCGGCAAAGCCCCGAACCCCGGCGGGAGGGCCGGGCCAGAGAACTAAACGCCAGAGCGCCCCCACCCCCCACTGTTGGCGCTTTGGTGTGCCCCGAAAAGCCTAATGTGCTGCGAGCACAGCGAACGATGGCGACAGCTGGGCCGGGGCCGTATTCAGGATGCAGAAGCGGGGGAGGTGAGCAGGAGAGCAAAGAGCAGGAGCGAGGTGTCGCTTATCGCGGTCCCTGGCCAAATCGGTCACCAGTCCCCGGCGCAGCGCGCTGGCAATGAACTGGCACGCGGTTAAACTTTCATCGAATGAGCAGCGCGCGAAACCACAGCCACAGCGGGTGGTGTGGTGGCTCTCTTACAACAACCAAAGTCGTTCCTTTCTAAATTTAGACACGCACCAAGGTGCTACTGTGGCCACGAAGTATCGGAAACACCATCGGCTATAACTCAAACATTGTTTGTTTACTTTTCGAAACCTATGTCACCGTGCCATGCAAATGGCGCCGTATGTTTACATTTGTTCCGCGCTGTCAAAATCGCGGTTCGAAAAGTTCTTTGTCGGCAACACAAGCCTTCTACAGCCTCTGTAGGCTTCGGTTTTGGCTTCCTCTCTCACCTCTGTGCGGATTGATAACAGGTGTCCCCAAGGAGCGGTGGCGAAAGTATGGCGAAATGATCCTGCAAAGTGTGATGCAACAACTTGCCTCGTGAGAGCACTCGCGCTATGGTGCTGCTTTGTTGACAGGCTTGACAGAGGTAGATATTGATGATGCACACCACGCGCCACGATGCACAAACACAATCACGTTCAACCGTTTCCCGTTCCGTTTTGGTCACCGTAGTGAAGAGCAATTACAGCCCCGAAACGTCGCCTAATCGGCTGGCAGCCGACGGCTGACGAGTGACAATCATCACGTGGCCAGAGAGCCTATCAACAGGCGAGTGATGGACATTCAATCAATGCATGCTGCTGTCGGTCAATAATTATTAATTAACTACAAGCCATACAGGACTACGGCACGGCACGGCACTGGCTCAGATGCATCGCTAATTGGGTTTATTGAATGCTCGGCCCGCGCGCTGATAATGCCCTTTATTGGATTGTTAGAAACATTTGATAACAACGGAGCGCGATAATTAGCCACGCTGTCACGACACGGACACTGGTGATGCTGCGTCGCTCGAAACTTGTTGCACCCCTGCCTTGTTGGTTGCAACGTACTGACCCGAGCGCAACGTTCCGTTATCGCTGCCCGCAGGCTTGGTACGCCCACAACACCGTTGAGGGTAATCTGAGCAGCACCTAACGACTGAGAAGCTGTTGTGTCGGGAGATCCTGGCGTACCAGAAATGAAAAGAAACTGTATCGGTGCCGGTGGACGACGCCCACCTCTACACCCCCGCGAACTGCCCGCGCCCAAGAGCGCGATTGCCCAACGTTTGCAGGCTTCTGCTGGAACGATTCGCGGATGCCCGCCCCCAGCTGGCGGAGGATCGGGAAGATGCCTTTCACGATGCAGGGGGGCGGGTGGCACCCGGCACCTCGTCCCGCGGCTCGTCAGGAACACAACGCCACTGGTCGCCGCCAACGCCGGAACAAGGTCCTGCGTGCGAAGGAACGCTCGCCGGCCACGTCGGTCACGCAGTGTAGTGGTGGAGTTCGGAGCTCGCGTGGAGAAGCTGGAGGTCCATTCCAATCCCTCCACCACCGCCCCCTCCTACATTGGATGACCCCACCACGGGCCGCGAGCGCCCCCTCGCCCCCTAGTAGGTTCGCGGAAGATTTTCGCCGGAATTCTCCGAATCAGCTGGAGGACACTGTACGTGGGCTTCACGAAGCCTAAGCAGGGGAAAAGACACTTGCCACCCCTTGCCACCGCCTACGCTGCCCCCCCCTGCCTGGCTCCGCACCCCTCGTCCAAACCGTTTCCAAAAGGGTGAAGGGTGTTGGCGAACATTTGAAGATGCGCTAGGCGACTGGCAGTAGTGCCAGTGGTGTGGGTGTTGGCCTATCGATTCAGATATCCTGCGAGCCTGCTTGTCAAACGATTGTAAGTATGTGTGTATGTGTGTGTATGTGAGTGGTAAAATAAAATTCAGCTTAATTTTTCAGCACACGTGACCTTCTACGTGCCGGCCGAAGTGGATTCAACTGCTCCCAGCGCCTCCCGTCAGTAGGCTCTCTGGTAGGCGCCCCCCACCAAACCGGACCCCTCCTCCCACTGGAAAAGGGGGGACCACCAGGAGATTGAATAATAAATGTCGAAGGAATGTAAAATGCAGCAGGCCGCGGCAGCGGAGAGCTCAAAACAAAACACGGCAGACAACACGGCCACGGGAGGGGGATCCGCGGAGGTCCGACGGTGTGCCAGTCGCTCGATCGGAAAAGATCCGGCCTCCTTGCTCCCCGCCACCCCCGCGAGCGCTCGTCCACTGTCCGGGCGAATTCCGGCTGTTTACAAGTGTTGTGCCGGCCCGTCCCTCGTTCCGTGAGCCAATACCTGGCCGGGCCGCGGCCGGCCAGCTGCCCGGTTCTCACCGCGGGGAGCTCCTCCGCAGGCCCACGCCCTCAACCCGCTACCCGGTGGCTTACTGTTTCTGTTTTCGCTTTTTCCCCATTAGAGTAATGATGTTGGTCTATGAATTCATTATGTCGTGGTAGGGGTAGGTAGGTGCGGGGGCACGGGACCACCGGCACCGGGACCAGCACCGCCAGCTCCACCGCCGCCGCTTCCTGCACAGATCCTTGGGCACACTAAGAAAACGTCCACTTTCTTCTTTCAGTCGCTCTGGCTCGCTCTTTTGTTTTGTTCATTTTTCTTCACGGGGTGGGGGGTGGTCGGCACAGGGGGGGCTGTAGATTCCATTGAAAATACACCCTGTCTCCCCCGAACCTCTCGTGGTGGTGGTCCCCCAACCATCCCGGGCGGCGTCGGGAGCCGCTCCGTTCGGAAAGTCCTGAATCGCTGGGCCGCCCGGGGGAACGAGCGCACAAACAACAGAGATATCTGGCGGCGCGCCCTTTCCCTTCCTCCTCCCCTCCGTGTAAGGGGTTCCACGATTTCCTCTGGACTGTGCTGCCTACTTTTCGCAGGACTCGCAGTAGTTTCACGGGATCAACAGGGGACCACGGGACGGGCACGACACGCCCGGGTACTCCCTACACACCTACCTCTCATCCCGCTCCGTGCCAAGGTTTGATTGCAGGCCGCACCCGCCCCGACCGCCACAACTCCGCACTGGACGGACCCCAGGGTACTTGGAAGACGACGTCAAGAGATCAATCAAACGTCCAGCGTGGCGTCCGGCTGGCGAAATTGATTGCGCAGACCAGTCGGCGACGGCGGCGACGGATGACGTTTGATTAGGTTGATCGTAATTGGGGCTGATTATCGCCGGCGGTCACTGGAGGCGCCTGGTCACCGACGACGAGCCACGATGCCTGATTTCACCGATCGCGCGACTCTGTCCGCGTGAGAGAGAGAGTGAGTGAGCGAGAAGGGAGGGAGAAAACAATAGAACAAACGGGGCAGAGGTGCGAGATCAGATCGGTCGGCTCGAGAAGGTCAAGAGAAGGCGTTTTCCGGGGTTCCTTTTTCGAACCTCCGAGAGGTCGAAGTCCTCTCTGCAACACACAGACGGGGGCACGCACACACCAGCGGAGGTCACGGTTATCCCTTACACGTCGTCGTCGTCCGTTGTTAGGATTCTTTTTCCGTCGATCTCCTTTGCCGCGGGTGCCCACGCGTAAATAGCTTGCGCAGGCGACAGGCGACAGGCGGACGAGCCGGGCGAGGCTCAGCGCGATCGCCGGGCCCCTGAGAGAGAGGAAGGGCTAGTGGGGAACGGCAACGGCAAATGCAAACCGCTTGACAGCTGTTTCACGCGGCGGCGGCGGGTGCCTCGACACACGCCGCAGCACGATCCTCCGGATGGTCCGGAGGGGGGGTAGGGGTCACGGGGGTCTACTGCAGGACCGCGGGCGGGTGGGTTGTGGTGGTGGCGGCGGTGGAACGGAGGGCAGAGCAACAGTCCCCGATCGCGACGCGCGAACGCTTTCCGGTCGAGAGGTCCTTTCGGTTGTCCCAGGCGAGGGCACGGACACACACGGACACGGACACGCACACGGTGAACGAGCACACAAACGTCCCAACCCCCACACACAAACACACTGAACCGGACGTCCTGGAAGGAGCGAGGTTCGCGAAAAAGGCGGTCGGTCGCGTTCAAACTGCCACGCGGCTCTGTCGGGCGCGCGGGCGGCTGCGGCGGGCACTACGCGGAGCGCACGCACGCGGCTGCTGTACCTCTCTGCACGTACCCCGCGCACGACACGCACGCACTGCGACACCACAAGCTGCCGTTCGCACGAAGCTCCGAACACAGACTAACGGCTGACGGACGCTCCTCTTGGCGCGAGCTTGGCGATGAGTGCTCGCGGCCCGGGCGCTCACCCGCTAGTGTGAGTGACCTAGGATCGGCCCCCCGTTGAGTGGCCTCCCGACGTGGCCCCAGCACGACGGACAATGTGTGTGTGTGGGTGGGTGGGGGCGGTTGGTGCGGGGACAAAACAACAGAACGGGAGCACCAATAAAAACAAACCCTGGACTCTGGACCCGGACCTCGGAGGAAGTAAAAGCTCGTGGCCGCCAATTCATCGATAACCCTTCCCCCCCCCTTCCCTCCCACTCGGGAGCCTAGGGCTCCCGGGGGTTGAGAGGCAGCTCGCACCCGTCGTGGCCACCCGCCCGGGACACCCAGCTGCGAGTGCCGCCGCCGCTCGAGTGGGTGTCCTGTGCGCGCCCTCGTGGCTCGTGGCTCGGGTCGCGTCGCGCGTTCCCGGAGTTTTCCGCGAAGCACATGTTCCGGCGGCGGTGACCATGCCCTACCACGCCGCCGCGCCGCGGCCACTCCTACCAATCCGTGTCCGGTCGCGAAGATCCGCGGTCCGGATTAATTATATTCCGATACTCGGCGCTTGTCTCGTGCCGCGTGCCTTGTTTTTTTTTTGCTTTTGATTAAATTAATGATGTCCTTCAGTTTCAGTAAACAAACCACACACACGCACGCACACCGGAAACGCGTGACCAGTCCTGCGTATCCTGCGGTTCGGTTATCGACTGGTGATCGAGGCCGTGATTTGAATAGCTCCCCAGAAAGACACTGACCCTCAAAACCTGACCCAATTCTCTCTGTCGTTCGTAACTCCTCGGAAATGCGTCGTAGCAAGGCACTCCACTCCAGACACCTGCCAGACTCCTCGTCGTTCCTGGCTGCCCGGTCCGGCTTCCTTGCTCCAGCCTAGTGGGGTGTTCCTTAAAGGTCCATAAAACAGTCAGGCAAATCTGACCTTGGAAAATTACGCACCTAACTAGAGCCAATTAAACACAAAAACGGAATGGTATTTAACTATCGGCAATCGGATTTGAACACTCTCTGATTGCAAGAAATGCGGCGGCTCGACTATCATTGTGAGAGGTTGAGGGTTTTCTCCTACATGGGGTCTAAATGTCAACATTGGGAATCAAATTACAACGGCATTACTCTCCGGTCCAGGGATGCAGTCCACCAGTTGGTGGCCTTTCCTGGCTCGTGGTAACCCGAAAGCTGTCCAAAACTCGATGAAAGCTAAAATCATTCATGAGTGAACGTGAATGAGCTAAGATTTCACGCTACCACAGGGTAGTGCAGCAATCTACACGCTAGAAGTTGTCACCCCACGCGTCTATGGAATATTTTAAAAGAACCCACTCAATCTAATACAATTTACCTCATTTAATGAAAAAAATGGACCCCAATAATAGTTAACCATTGTAGAGCCAGGACCCCATGACAAAACCACGTTGTTTGGCAATATTGTCTGGGCGGAATGGTACACCTGGCGGATACTAAACTTGTTTTCGCGTAGGAGCGATTTGGTTTGTTCAAAATACCAGGCTGTTTAAAAAATTGTGTCCCTCATTAACAGAGGGCGCTGCTGCTAACCTAATATTTTTTGTTATTTTAGTACATTTTTCACATAATTTCAATTTTTTTTAACTTCGATCTTTATTAGACATAAATGCTTGATTACTTAAGAGTACAGAGGTACTCCACAGTGGGATTGCAGCTATTTAATAAGTCTAAGGTATATGATTGAAATGAAAATGTTTCGATTTAAATTTATTTAAATTATATGTTATGCTACGTGGCATTGAGTCATTTTATCCTACTTAATGCATGGTCCCCTTAGAATCCGGAAAAGTTGTATGTTGTATGTTGCATGTGATCGGATTTCAAATGTTTTGTAGTTATGGCCTTCGTAAGCATTCGACTTTAAGTGCTGAAAGTTTCATCTTGGTATGCGAAGTTTATAGAAAGTTATGCTTAATGGAACTAGAAAGAAGAAAAATATTTCTGCACACTTACGTCGAGAACCCCACTGATGGTCTGCTTTAAAAATCTCGAAAACACAAAAATTCGCAAAATCAACGCGTTCAAAAAATTTTTGCGACATTTTAATTTTCTCGGGCTACGTACGTTCGATTTTTGATTTCTTTGTGGCGTTAGGTTGATAATGTAGATATCAATCAATATCAATATCATAATGTAGATCTCAGTAGATAATGATGAAAAAGTCGGCCATTTCGAGAATTCGGTCAATGTTTTACAACTGTTTCACTGTGCACGTGTCTTGGGTCTTTGTCGACTTTTCTCTACTCCGAAAAAAGGATGGCAAAGAATCTTTATCAAATTTTGTGTGAAAAACGAAATTAAGAGCTCGGACGCTATCGAAATGTTGGCTGTGGCTTATGGTGAAGCTATTATGACCACAACTAACGCTTATCGGTGGTTCAATTTTTTTCAGAGGGCCTAGAAGCCGTGAACGTCGAAAAGCCATGTTTGGTGGAATGTGAACAGTTTTGCTTACAATTTTCTTCGATTGCAGGGTCGTGGTGCTTCATGAGTTGTTGCCGGTAGATAGAACGATCAATAACGAATATTACCTAACGAACAAAATAAATTTATGATTTTTTTTTCTTAAAGTACAATAAAATACCTTCATTTTGACACCTTGATATGTTTCTTAAGTCAAACCAACCCCGAGATAGAGCTAACTCAATTGTTCCCTATTCTAAGTGGACCATGCTTTATTACTAACAACACCTTACAACTAGCTACCTTTTAAAATCTTCAGGTAATTACCTTTGGAATTGTTGCATGGATAGAACTATTGCATCTATTGATTAGGACTTCTTTTGGTTTGTTAATTTTGAACGACAGTCTTTGCGCGACAGCAAGGTTTAGTCAAGATTCGTTGGTGTTCTCCAGTGTAAATTAAGGATCGTTTTCAGAATTTTATTCATTCTGATTTGTATTGACTGAAAGTTAGTTTTGGAGCATTGCGACCACAGAGTTTATAAGCCATTTAGTATCGACGTGTCACAGTACTTTTTACCAACGGAAAAAATCAAGAATCGTCAACTAATCAACTAATATAGTATAAAGATTGGATGCTGAATTTAAACACCTAAAATCGTAGCTAAACATTATATATATAGAGTATTGGAAAATTCGTCGAGCGACTGAAAGCGAGTTAGTAGATTCGTTCGAATTGTTGGAGCATCAACGTCATCAAATGCTGTGAGGTCTTTTAACACCTGTGGATGCGTATCATCCAGCCCTTTCAGATAATCACTTCAGGAGGAAGTAATTCATAACTTGGAATCTCGTCGGAACAAGTGGAACAGAGATGTTCCGGGTAACTATACCCTTGATAACAAAGTGTATTCCAAATCGCAAAACTTATTGAACAGTCTGGTGCGGATGCATGTGCATCTACCCTTTGTCTACCCTTTTCCCGCTCAAATTAGTATCTTCATCAAAATCAATCCAACACTCGCCGGGTATTGCCGAGGCACATTTTATTTGTCCATTTATCACAATAGCACAGCCAGCGAGCAACGTGTGGCCAACGATTGGCAACGATACAGGACTAAGTTGGAGCTAATAGCGCAACTAATCACCACTGGCGAACGCCGAGGCAGGTAACCGGTGTCCATTGAGTGGTAACATGAATACACCGGTAACATGAATAAAACAGCTACTATGCAGGCATGAAAGCAAAAGCATCCTCCGACACGGACGACGCTTCGTAGCTTCTTTGGTCCACCGCTTATCGAGCGTGGCACGCGTGGCGGTGCCTATTCGAATCCTTTTTGGTTTTTTCCGGCCATATTTCGCATTTGGCGAGTTTGTTTGCGAGGCTGCAGCTGCCAACGGTGGTGGTGCCGGGGGTGCAGCAGATAGCAGCGGCCTGCTTAATAGCAGCCGTCGGTAAGTGCACATTTGTGGACACAGGGCGCTACTTGCGCCAGGGCGCAGCAGCACGCGCGATTGCATTTCTCCCTGCTATTCATCTGGCTGATGGATTCTTCCTGACGGCCCTGACTGTGTGCTTTCCTTTTGCGTCCGACGTCCGGCGCCACGTCCTCACTTCGCTTCGCGTCGTTCTTTTATCCTTCAAAGCTTTCTGCTCATTTCCGCTTCAACCCGTGGGGGGAGGGAGATTCCAGGTGGCCGACGGGCGGGTGGATGGGTATGGAAATTACTCTACTTCTCGATTCATACGCGAACATAATAGCGGGAGCTTCGCTGAAATGTCTTGAGGAAAAATCAAACACACACAGACAGATGGGCATCAGCATCAGGGCCAGGCGACGGACGATTCACGTCACGGTCCCGCCTATTTGTCCTTTCTAGCCCACTCCCGGCGCACCACCCCATGGCTATGTCTTGAAAACTTCGTCTAGCCTTCGACGTCAACCATGTGGGTGGCTGGGGCTTCCTGAGGCAGGGCCCGGCTTCCATTCATCTGACTGATGACTTCAAACGCAGCGCGGGGGGGTGCGGGGTTGCCGCTGGGTGATGACAGCCGCCGGACGCTGGAAGCTGCAGCGTCCACACAGACGACTAGGGATGTCCGATCTGTTACTTCGATGAAACGCCCAAAGTTTTCGAAGGTCACACAAATTGACTATTGTTCTCTAGAATATAGACTATTGTTCGGGCGAGCGGCGGTGTCTAGCGATCGACCTCGACCTCGAACGACCACGTTTTCCTCAATACGTATAGTTGTTTGTTTGAGTCGCCTTGAACAGGTCGAGTTCGGACACTATTTCCTTATGGTGACGTCATCATCGACTACATCTCACTCCAAAAGTGCGTGAAGTTTGAAGTCGACACCGGTGGCAGGATGTTTTCAACATACGACGGTCATTATGATCGGTGATTTGATCATGTGAAGTTGTACGAATGCGCCTCGTAACGGACGTGGAGGTTCCAGCGCTAAACGTATCTCCAGTGAAGCGTATCCTTAAGGCCCCTGAAAGCCAACCGTCAGCAGTCAAATCACTGTTAGGACGAGATCAGGACATCACTAGTGTCGACGGCACGAACTCCCGAGGAGAGACCGAACGTACTGAGAGCAGGGCATTTAAATAAGCTGCACGGCACTACTAGCTAGCTGAATCGTTCACCGGAACCAGCGCCCAGCGCCGTGCTTCGGCTCACCTCCTTTCTGGGGCTGCTTCCTTTTTTTGCGTCCTCAGAATCCTGAACCCCTGCTTCGTTTAGCTAGTTCTTCTATTCTCCCATTTCTGTCGTCGATTCACGCCAGCTCGGACGCGAGGTTCTTGGAGGTGGTGCACCTTCACCTTCGCCTTGCTGCACAGGCCGTATTCCAGCGCCGAAGAATGGCACCGTGAGCAAACAGTAATTATTGCCTTCGCTGTCTGCATCTTCTAGCGATGGCCCTGAGAAGCCGGATGGCCCTGATGGCGCGTTGGAGAGACAAGCCAGTCGCACTACTAACACCATCTTCGCCTTCGCCAACTTAAATGCCTGGCGTTGGTGGTCGTACTCAACTCTGGATAAAAAATTGGCAGCCGACACGCCGAGTCGAGATTTGTCGTTATGTCGTTGTTTATGTAGTTGATGGCTGTTTAACGAAGAACGGCATCCATGGCCCTGTGGACTTTATGAATGTGAGATGCGACGGTGCCAGAGTAGGCAACGGACCTTACTGGCAGCCTGAGAGGATGCTCTGTACTAAGCGCGAAGTCTTCCAGCAGATACTAGATTCGATCCTGCACCAGTGAGAGATATTCGGAGGAACTCTCAGACCGGATATAGCGGGACAGTTTGTTAGTCTGGACAGCGACTGGTTTGAGCTGGGGAGCTCTAGCTACCGTATGTAGATGCCTCGCTGATACTCTGATGGCCACTTTAATCGGCACGTTTGTGGGTTCCGAAATGACGGGCCGTTCCGTTTACCGGTAATCAAGTTACAACTCGCAAGCCGCAAGTTTCGTTGTACTTCCTGTACATTTTGGTTTTCTTCCTTCGCTTCACAGTGTTTTCAGTCACCCTAAGGGATCAATTTTTCTTTCCAAGTAAGCTTACCCTGCTGCAAAGGATAGTACACACGCAAGTAAGTACACTTGTTCGCACCGTGATTAATTGCCTAAAAGTATCCAGGGCATAGCCCTGAAAGCCACCTGGCAGCCTACTCTCAGATCGGCTTCGGAGAAATCGCTACCCCATCCATCCATCTGTGGCTCGGGTGAGCTCCGTCGCCGCCACCGATTCAAGCTACAGGCGACATTCGTTAGCTTTCAAGATGTTGAATTGCCCCTCTCTACCCATCTATCCTGTGTAGGCAAATACACTAACATGGTTAACGCAACGCGGACCCATGGACCGTGAACAGCCCGTTAGCAAGCCATTCGCTTGCTGCCTTCGTGGGACTTCTTATGTCATACCCGCTTGTGTTTTCAAATATCGCTTAAATTATTTCTCATAATTTTATTCCCTCTTATTTGGACAAGTTTCCGTGACTCGCCGTAGCTGCCTCCGTTGCGGCTTACCGGCGGCCGTCGAAAGCGCGTTATGTTTAATTAAACCCAAAAAGGTACGGGGACATTTCGCAGTGTCTACTTGAAAGTCTGCATCGGCAGTCGAAGTGTGGTTTTTCTGTTGCCAAATCCATCAAGAAGCTCCAACAAAAATCGCACGCAAATCGCAGCAGCGATCAGAAAAACTATTACCCTGCAACCCTGCGCTCAACCGGATTATCCCGGGCCGGGCCACGTGGCACATTCGAATGTCGCGTCTCGGTAGGCTTCGGCGTGACTTTTCTTGGAGTGACAGCGGTGACGGCGGCCCGGTGACAACGATCCATGACAATCGCCGTTTATTTAGAGTCGAATTAATTTAATTGCGATAATGGCGAGAAGGATATAATTTGCCTTAGCTCGCTGCCGTCGCGCGAGCCACGCGGCCGGGGAGCCTCACGCGCCTCACAGTACGCGCAGTGACGCTCACACAGCAACGGTACGAGAGAATAGCGAAGCTGCGGGGGCCTGAGTGCCGAATTTCCGCACGCAAACTCGGAAACGGGAGCCGCGCGAGACTCGTGCACCACGAGACTCCGCCACGCCACGCGACCGTATTCGATCAAACAGCGCAATTATAGTTCCCGCCGTCGCTCGCGTAAAACACGCAACGGCCAAGCCATAAGCCATCCAAGCCGGGGTCGGCCCAAGTGGGGCCCAAGTGTAGTAATCCATCCAGGCCGGTGCCTTTTCCGGCGCGTGCTGGTTACTACGATCCCGGCGGGCAGGTTGATTACCAGCAACAATTTCCCCTTCATACACAGGCTCACGATAGCGCAATTATACGTATGTGCAGGCGGCGATTTGTGACAACCACCGTCCACATCACTTGGGGTGCCGGAGTGGATGTCAATCGGAGCCGGAGCGCCGCGATTTCAAAGTGTCGCCAGGCACCGGATTCTTCCCACTCTCAGGGGCCACCACACAACGACCCACACGATTTTTGCCGCCACCGAGGCCGTCGAGGCCGCCGAGGTTCAATTTTCATGAATATGGTGCTCATGCTACGGACTATTCTGGTTGAGTTTTTGTTGGCCACAAAATCCTTGAAATTCGTTGCAACTGGAATCGAACGCATGGCCATCAACGCGGCAAACAAATTATTGAACAAATCCTTGGCGGTTTCTTAAAACCTTTACATATTTATGTATTTGATCGTGTTGCCCGCTGATCGGATTGAAGGATGACTCAAACGCCGCAAAAAGGACTGGCCATAGGACGGTGAGCGCCCTAATGCGATAACTGGTCGGTCGGAGCTAAGCCATTTTCAATTAATTTCAACACCCGGCTCCTTACCATGCTTATTATTTGTTTTGACCATAGGCTGCTTTTAGATTATGACTGAGGTATGCACATCGGCCAACACTAGTTGTTCCTGTTTCCGTTTTGAATTGTATGTACTCAATTTTATTCTGACCACGTTTCTTCTCAACCGAAAAGCTCAAGCGCTAACTGCGCCACTCACGGGTAGATGGCGCTGTCACAAACTTACGTCAAACCATTGCTTTCGGAGCCGAAAGCTGCTCGCTGTCGTAGAATCATGCATTGTTTATTTATTCTGTGCTTAGTGTTGGATAACATCATCAAGTGACGGCTTTCGCCGAAAGAATCAGCGGTTTACGTAGTGAAAAATTGTACCGATTACCGTGTTTGCCACATCCTGTAGCGCGTGATCGATTGAGAACCGTTGCGAGTGGTTTCCAGCCTGTCGGAACAGCGCAATCAGCGAACGAAAACAGCATCTACCAACCATCGCATTATTTGTTTGTTTGCCAGCTTTGGCCGTACTGAGCTGCAAACACACATTGACTTTGCGGTCTCTATACAACGATTTCACGATGACAAAGATAAAGCGGTTCATTAACCGGAATCTCGTGACGATCGTGATGATTCCCTCACTGTTCGGTCTGCACTGGGCGTGGAATAATTTGCAGCACAACACGGCGCTGGTTTCGGAAAGCGAGCGCCGGGACCTACCGATCGCGATAGTAAGTGACTGCCGCCATCGTGTGTAGCGTACCTTTTTCCGAGTATTTGAACCCGTTTTTCTGTTTCTCATTACGGCAGGCAGCGAAAGCCTTTTGGGAACGTGTGGACAGTAAAGCGGATCTGGGGCAAGATAAATAGCCATCAGTCCCGTCCCACCAGCAGTTGACTTCTTTCGATGTAGTGGTTGCCTACATTTGGTCGAACGGTTTCGACGTAAAAATGACTACGAGGACGTCATTGAGAGATGTGGAAAATATACTGCGCTTGGCATAGTTCTCGTTTGTTTCTGGTAAAGAATATTGTTGATTTTCCGACACCGTGTTTTGGAACGTTTGCGTTTACCTTCGAGCTGTCAAAAACAGCTGCAGGTCGAGTTGGAGAAAGAGAAGAGAGAGAGAGAGAAAGAGAAAGGTAACTCAGCAATTCATGAACGCACGATTTCGATTAAACTATAAAAATTTAAAAAAAAAAAATATTTTTTTTATCAAAATCCGCGTAAATACGTCATCGTGTGCCTGTACATAAAGGCCAATGGACGGTGATAAACGACTTATCCGCCCCGCAGTAAGACTGAACGCCGCAAGATGTGCAATGATATTATTGGTTCGGGAACGGACTCTGGCCGAACGTGTCGGTGTTTGTAATCATCAAACGCCATGTGCCTTGTCAATCCGGACCGCCAACACTACAGCTAGTGCAATGTTTTCGTGAAGCTCTGTGAGCTAGTAAATGTTCTGTGTTCTCGTGTGTAAAACACATGTGCCAAGTGGCGGTAGGTAGTTGCTGTACTATTTGAGTTCAACAGGGATACTACACGTTCTTAAATTATAGTTTGACTTTTGTGTATTTTGGCACAAACCGTATGCTGGTACCAAGGGCACCAATTACGGTCGGTGCTGAACTTTGTCCTCGCTCCGCTCCACTAACGAGCCTACCGGCTGCGGATAGTTATGTCGTTGGTGTACGTGCCGCGCATCGTTGCCAATCGGTTTCAACTAAATTGTACAAACAACGGTAGCTGCTGTCAGTCACAGCAAGAAATCCACTGCTCGTACGTAGCGGTTTCGCGGTTGGTCGTGGCAGTGGCGGAGATTTCCCAACGTTGATAAGCGGCCTAGTGTAGAATTAAGTGTAAGGTGCGATAGCAGCATCCGCACGGGTTGACAGCCATACCAAAACTAGCACTTAACCATCAACTAGCGGCTACAGTGTACTTGCAGCATTATGCAGCTTTCTTTCAGCTCGTAACAAGGTCGGTAAAACCTTCGCCGTTTGTCACCCTTCAAATCTCTAATCGTATCGCCGATTTCATCGGCATTGAGCCCAAGAGACAGTGATATTTTTCAGTTTCCCGCGAAATGTTTTAGTACCAAGTGCGATTGTAGATGGCTGCTTTTTATGTAATCATCATTACAGCTTCAGCACTGTCTAGAGAGCCAAAGCAAAGTGCGCTAGCGAACCGCATGAGCATAGAGCATGAAATTCGAAGCTCTCGAAGATTATTGGGCATATTAATTTAATTGAAACTCAACCCAAACTCGTGAACATTGATTAACGCGTGCTCTCTAAACTTTATGAAACCAGTGTTTTACCCGACAAATGCGTGTCGTCCGCGGACACCAAACTGAAACTGAGAACGGGATGTTTCTAGACGACCTGTCTCTTTTCGAAAAGACCAAGAACATATTGACTCTATGCTGTTGGTACGAAAACAATCGTGAGTGCAACTGTGCATCGTTGCACGCTGTTTGCGTACATGTGTGACTGATTTATTGACACGCGCGATGATTGCACGGGAAATGGAATTTGACCTTCACTGTGGGCGCGATCAAACACGGCATCGCAGTAGGCGCAGCTCTGCTGAAGTTATGTGTTTTACTCGTTTGGGTTCAGGGACAGTGATGTGGGCAGAGCGTTCTTATGAAGGCAAATATGATACGACGCTTGCGTAACCATTATTCTATGCGTTGATACAGTGTGCCTCTCACATGTAATGTTGGCAATCGATTATTAAAACATATTCTGCGCACATTGTTTGCTAGTTGATGATAAATACGATGTTCATTCTCTTTTCAGATTCTCTGATGAGGTAGCGTTTTATCGACACCTGCTGAAAAAATAGGCATGCAAAGTGCAACGTTTTTAAAACTGGTTTAACCCGTTACAGCTCAAAAGCCCGTTGTTTATGTTAGGTGACAGCATACTCGCCAAGGTTCGCGCGTGTTGGACTTTGGATTTTCGTAGTGCAATTACAGAGGTGGATCATCAAGAAACGATCCGCAGCCTTAATCCAATGGCATCAACCTCTCAAAAAAAGTTCTACACGTTTGCTGCTTCGTAAATTTTCGGTAGCGAAAAGCTAAACAACGTTAATGGCAATACTCACTCATTGGAAAGGAGCGGTACGCGTGAAAGCGTGAAGTTTCGTAGATACCAACAGGCATCTGACAGGTATCAACCAAGTTTTATCAATGCGGCTGAGAAAATCCAAATCATATGTATTTCTGTGCGTATTTTCAGTCATTCTAGTAACAAGCGAGTCTAGTCTACCGGTGCATAAGTCATAGTTTTTATATAAAAAAACATTCGTCGGTCAGATTCAAGGAATCACCAACCAACAATCTACGTCAAGATTCTTCTATCGTGTCTCTCAACACTCAAAAGAATACTCGTGAAAAAGCGCCCCTGTAGCTTCCTTTGGTTGAGGCGAGCTCAACCAAAATTAAAATGACTGCTAGTGTGACAATAGTGGCAAACAGCATAGTGTCGGCAAACACCCCCAGTACCACAGGTGGAGACAAAACCCGTTTGGAGAGCGAAACATCAAATGATTGTGAGTAGTGAAAAAATCGATTGAAATCGATCTTCACTCGTTTCATTTTCTTTTCTCTGCCGTTGATCACATTTCTTATAGACAGTTCTTCAACGAACCGCCAAATAATCGACCAAGCTATGAACGCAAAGCCATCTGCAGCTGATTCAGAGCAGTCACAAACCCGGTTTGGAAACCTTAATAACAGGGATGTGGTGATCACGAGTCTGATAGCCGGAGCCGTTGCTGGCGCATTGGCTAAAACTACCATAGCGCCGCTAGATCGTGCAAAAATTAATTTTCAAATTAAGTACGCATCAAGCGCACAGTCATATTGCTATCCCAGCGTAATGATGTTGGTATAAAACTCACTTGTCTTTTCAGCAAAGAAGTACCATATACTTTCCGTGCTGCTTTGGGGTTTCTGCAGCATACGTACTCTCGAGAAGGCTTTCTTGCGTTGTGGCGGGGGAATTCTGCTACCATGGCTCGAATAGTTCCATATTCAGCCATACAGTTTACCGTGCACGAGCAATGGAAAAAGTTGCTGCAGGTGGATCTACATACAGAGTAGCTATACATTTCAGAGTACATACAACCATCAAATGACTCACGCTTTGGTGGGTTTTTGTTTCGTTCTTCTCCGTAGCACCGAGTTTCGTCGATTTCTGGCAGGCTCGTTGGCGGGCATTACGTCGCAGTCGCTAACGTACCCGCTCGATCTAGCCCGCGCCCGAATGGCCGTAACCGATAAATACTCCGGATACAAAACGCTTCGGGAGGTATTTGTGAAGATATGGCAGTGTGAAGGACCGCGGACATTGTACCGTGGCTATTGGGCTACCATTCTCGGTGTCATCCCGTACGCAGGCACGTCGTTCTTTACATACGATACTCTCAAAAATGAATACTACAGTAAGTAACTTTGAGCATACCGTCAACGGTGGGTGCCAGCAAGTTTACTTTATACTTTCCATGTCTTCGTAGAACGGACTGGTGATAAATCGCCAAAAACTGTGATATCACTCACATTTGGAGCAATTGCCGGGGTGATTGGTCAATCATCCAGCTATCCGCTCGACATTGTGAGGCGAAGAATGCAAACAACTGGTGTTACGGCACAGTGCGCCGACCAGTACCTAAACATCGGGCGGACGTTAATTAAAATATACAAGTGAGTACGACCATCCGTTACTTTGTGTTCGAGTGGACTGAAGCAAACCAGCTCCTTTCTTTTGCTTTAGAGAGGAAGGAATTATTGGTGGCTTCTACAAAGGTCTAAGTATGAACTGGATCAAAGGCCCTATTGCTGTTGGCATCAGCTTTGCAACGTATGACCACATTAAACACCTGCTGCGCGAGGTAATACATCTGCGGGGTAGTAGCGCCGATCGGTAATGCTGATACAGTGTTCAAAGAGTTGCATTATAGGATATAACCGCTGCATAAAATTGGCCATATTTTACTACCGTTTACGGTAATCGTTCGGATGACAATCGGAGCTAAACAGTGGATCTTTCAAATAATCCGATACCTGACAGAGATAGCTTTTAAGTAAAGGCACAAACATGATAGATTCTAGCCGAATTGTTTTGCTGGATACTTACTCTTATTTAATAAAGGGATATTGTCAAGCCAGCGTGTCAGAAAACGCATAAAAGAAGCGGTTGGAGAATCGGTGCTCAATTCAAAATTTAGAAGGAATGGAGCAACGCTTTGGAAATAGTATGGTTATTCAAGTATAGTTAACCCCACAGGGGAAGTTGTATTTTTTAATCTTAAAAGAAAAGAGCTTGGCAACTTGTAGTTGTCTATGCGAATTTATTTGTGTCTCCCTGGTTTGTTTGTACGCCACTAGTGTTTCTTCAATCAACCTGATCGTTCGTATCGATCGAAAATTGTCTAGTCTCTTGTACACAGGAACGATTGTGCGGTTTTTCGTTTTCCTCTTGAACCCTATGTTGTCGCACAACACGCGTGCTACAGACAGAATGCCTTCAGAACGCCTCGTGTAGCGTACTCTACAAACGTTGTTAAGGTCCAAACGAGATGCTGTCATTTCGAAAAATGCACCTTGCCGTCCGTTCCGATAACAGCGTTATCAATGTGCCTAAAATACATCAATTTGCCTAAAATACATCAATTTGGTGCAAAAAACGTAGCTATGGTGTGTTTCTTGGGAACGTTTCAATGCGCATTAAAAACATCAATTTGGTCTACAAAAATGTAGCTCATTTCCATTTCCCGAACAAAATTTGATGCGCTTTAAATTATGCTATTAAGAGCACGGTTACATCGCCCCGTTTTTGTGTCTCGGGAACTTATCAATTTTGTATGAAAATATATAGCCGCGGTTTGTTTCTCGGGAACTTTGATGCGCCCTAAACTCTGCAATTTGATATGCAAAAACATCGCCACGGTTTGTTTCTTGGGAACTTTTCATACGCCCTCAACTCTGCAATCCGGCGATACTTAGGTTCATTTCTAGGGTATTTTTGGCTCACGATAGGTTTGACGTGAAGATGTCGCTACATGATAGGTTTGCGCGCTTGCTGTGATGAGCCAAGAAAGGAACCAAAATAACGTTTTAGAACACTAGCCAAGGAACAAAACTTTGCTATTTCGAAAATTAAATTATAGCAAACCTGCAAGCTTTCGGCGTTTGATTCAAAATTCGAAGGTAATGCAAAGTAGCAGTTACATTCGAAAAAAGAGTTTAGATTTTTGAACCGTATAGCGTGAGACACGCCACCCATGGCACACAATGAATGATGTTGCTATGCGTTTCTGAACAATTAGGCTAAAACCACAGGTCAACGTTTGTGTGCGGAGTGAAATGTCTGCTGCCAAATATTTGAAAACGTTGCAGAAGGCCTTCGGTTAGCAAGCTCTATCGGAAACAAGAGATTCTATGTGGTATGGAATGCTCAAAGAGGGCCACGAAACCAAGCATGGCCAAAACGACCATCAACACTTAGCTGCGCGTCAAAAAGAATCAAGAACTAGTGCTCCAAACTCCTCAATTGACAGTCCGAACTCCTGCTGACCTTGTTAGAATATCGAAAGGATCAGTGGAGTCTCGAATAGAGTGACCGTGTTTGGACCTCAGAAAAGTAAATTGTTGATTGGTATGCAAAACATGATGTTGCTGCATCACGGTTTCATGATCATTTCGACGCAAATTGGACCCGCATCGTTCGGAAACACACACTCACATATTTTACTACCGTTTACGGTAATCGTTGACGGATGACAATTGAAGATGAACAGTGGACCTTTCCATTAATCCGATACCTCACAGATATAGCTTTTAAAGATAGGCACAAACATGATAGATTGTAGCCGAACTGTTTTGATGGATACTTACTCTTAATAAATATTGTCAAGCCAGCGTGTCAGAAAATGAAAAAAGAAACGTTTGGAGAA
>NC_071287.1:9661801-9663788 GCF_943735745.2 Anopheles bellator | reverse complement strand
AGAACTAGTGCTCCAAACTCCTCAATTGACAGTCCGAGCTCCTGCTGACCTTGTTAGAATATCGAAAGGATCAGTGGAATCCGGAATAGAGTGACCGTGTTTGGACCTCAGAAAAGTGAACTGTTGATCATATTCACCGGACTTGGCACCGTGTGACTTCTGGCTATTCGCTAAACTCAAGAGGCATCTTGTTCGGCAGCGCGAAGCGTGCGACCGAAAACGTTTCTCAACTAAGAGAGGGAACCATAAGCAACAAGTGAGCAACTGAATAGTACCACAGAGATTTATGTTGCTTCCTCCGACACTAGACTGCGCCTTTCGGGGGAACAATTCCGATTACGCAGTATACAGAGGCACTACGCGCCGGATATGTTCTACCGTTACGTTTCCGGCGGCTAACGGATCCCTATTGCTGCCGAAGCTGTTAGAGAAAGTTACCGGCGACTCGCGCAACGCACATACATTCTAGCGGTACTTGGCTGACGAGTCAGGCCAATGACTATGGCTCCGGGTCGAGGTTCGGGTTAATATTCCGGAGCGCACGCATCCCCCGTACCGTGTAACGTGCGCGTTAAGTAACAGCCCGTGCACCGGTCGTGCACGGATCGCCACACCCGGTTTTGTGAAAGCCGCCGGCCGTGCTTTCGTATTCTGTGGGTCCCCAAATGGGGGTCCCCCTAATTTCCATACTCGACGTCAGGCACGCGCCGTCGTGCGCTGGCGCATGCGACGTGCCTTGCATCGGGAGTCACCGCGCTTCGAGCCACTTCCTGGCCCGCTGCGTTGCATTTGCTGCCATGCTGGGATCGATCCGAACCCAGGCTATCCCCCTCGGGGTAAGTGTAGTTGGTAACCATCAGCCGATGGGACAGCCGATCGATGCGATTCGGACTCTGAGAGGCAGAGAGAGCTGCCAAATTTCTTCCCTCCAGTTCGAACCAGATAGCATCCGTTGATGAGATAGTTGATAGGGGCAGGCGTAGACGGGTCTCCAACTAGCAGACGTACTCCTCTCAGGTCTAGCTAAGTCCCAGGCTCAGGCTGATTTGATTCGAGTTTCACAATCTTTAACTCTCGGCGCTCCGGTACAGGGTGACCCACATTGGTGCCATCGGTACATTCTTCGTTCCGTTCCGCCCGGAGTGACCCGGACCTTGCCACTACTGCTTTCTACTTCTTCTTCCTCCTCCTGGCAGTGTGGTTCTGCTTTTGGAAAGGAGCCCTCCCCTCCCCCGACTCGGCCTCGGACTCGGCGAGGCCGGCTCCGGCACGGAACTGCCGAGGCTCCTTGTTCCGGGGTTACCACACACGCCGAGACACAGATGTATTGAGCAGAGGCAGAGAGTCAGAGAAGGTCATCGAGAAGCTGCAAGCGGCGCCGCGCACAAAAGCGTGAAGGTTTCATTTTCTCTCTCTCTCTCTCTCTCTCTCTTCCACTGAACGTGCCATTCCATCCATTTCTTCCGCAACACCCCCCATAACCTCCTGGCAGCCCGTCTTCGCCCCGTTGAGACCACAGCAGCCATGGTCACAGAAATCGAATCGATTCGATCGATGATTGAGCTTTCGCTTTCACTTAATGGACTTACCGCCTGCCCTAGCACCTCCCCCCTTCCCCCCCGGGCCGTGGTCTGCCTGCCTGGCTGTCCACCCGAGATCCTCCTCCTCCGAGCTGAGGCCGAACTTGGGTCCTGACCTTCACCAGGGGTACCGACCACCACCGGAAGGAAAACCGCGGAACGCGCGCCAATACGAGACCAACTCTCATCTCCCGGCGTGGCTCCATTTTCCCCCGCCCCCCCCCGGCAGCCACCACCACCCCCGTGCCTCTGCACTCCTCTCTTCTCCTTCGAGCATCGAGCATTATGTTGTGTTTGTTTTTTGTGGCACCGATGGCACCTTTCACTTCGCGCAAAAGGTAATTTTCTGCGCGCGCGCGCCCGCATATTACATGATGCTCGAATCTGTTTTATCGCAACCCGCACGC